>NC_073695.1:199709135-200009135 GCF_029784165.1 Wyeomyia smithii | reverse complement strand
GGAATCAAAAGCCCCCTTAATGTCCAAGAACGCAGACGCCATTTGTTCTTTACGAGCATACGCCAGCTGAATATCTGTTGAAAGCAACGCAAGACAATCATTCGTCCCTTTGGCACGGCGGAAGCCAAATTGAGTTTCTGATAGTAGACCATTTGATTCGACCCAGTGGTCTAAACGACGGAGTATCATTTTTTCCATCAATTTCCGGATACAGGAAGCATTGCAATCGGCCTATAAGAGTTGTGATTAGAAGCTGGTTTCCCTGGTTTTTGGATGGCGATCACCTTCACTTGCCTCCAATCCTGCGGTACAATGTTTTGCTCCAGGAACTTATTGAACAAGTTCAACAAGCGCCTCTTGGCATTGCCGGGTAGATTCTTCAACAAGTTGAATTTGATTCTATCTAATCCAGGCGCGTTATTGTTACAGGACAGGAGGGCAACTGAAAGTTCTGCCATCGTAAAAGGTGATTCTATCGCTTCGTGGCCCGGAGACGCATCGCGAACAATATTTTGCTCAGGAACAGAGTCCGGACATACTTTCCTGGCAAAATCAAATATCCACCTACTTGAAGACTCCTCGCTTTCGTTGACCGTTACGCGATTCCGCATTCTGCGGGCTGTGTTCCAAAGAGTGCTCATCGATGTCTCCCTCGACGTCTCGTTCACGAACCGACGCCAATATCCACGTTTCTTTGCTTTAGCCAAGCTTTTAAGCTTGGTATCAAGCTCCGAATACCGTAAATAGTCGCCAGGTATACCTCCCGTCTGGTAGGCCTTAAACGCGTCGGATCTTTGCGTGTAGACATCGGAGCACTCTTGGTCCCACCACGGAGTGGGAGGCCGTTCTTTGATCGTTACGCCGGGATATTTCTTCGTTTGGGCTTGCAACGCGGCGTCGAGAATCAAGCCCGCGAGGAGGTTGTATTCTTCAAGTGGTGAATGATGTTGAATCGACTCGACCGCTTTTGAAATCATTTCCTCGTATAACTTCCAATCGACATTTCGTGTGAGGTCATACGGAATGTCAATTGGTCGCATGCGAGTTGACCCGTTAGTAATTGAAATAAGAATAGGCAGATGGTCGCTACCGTGAGGATCGAGGATTACCTTCCATGTGCAATCCAACCGTAGCGACGTCGAACATAAGGATAGATCCAAAGCGCTTGGGCGCGCTGGAGGTTTCGGGATACGTGTCATTTCACCGTTGTTTAAAATAGTCATGTCGAAGTCATCGCAAAGGTTATAGATTAAAGAGGAGCGGTTATCATTGTATGGGGAACCCCAAGCCACGCCATGAGAGTTGAAGTCTCCCAAAATCAAACGTGGCGAGGGAAGAAGTTCTATTAAATCAAAGAGCAGCCGTTGCCCAACCTGTGCTCTGGGGGGAATATATATTGAGGCAATACAAAGCTCTTTACCTTGTATTGTCATTTGACATGCGACAACTTCGATGCCTGGAATCGAGGGGAGGTTAATACGATAGAAAGAATAGCACTTTTTAATCCCTAAAAGTACTCCTCCATATGGGGTGTCTCGATCAAGGCGAATAATATTAAAATCATGGAAGTTGAGATCAATATTTGAAGTAAGCCAAGTTTCACAAAGGGAAAATGCATCGCATTTGTTTTTATTTATCAAAACTTTAAACGAATCAATTTTTGGTAAAATACTTCTACAATTCCACTGTAAGACAGAGATAGAATCCTTCATATACGCAGTTGAATTAGGCATCGAAGGATACAATCGCTGCAAGGAGAGGCCATTGGGCAGTCAACTGCTTCAAAAATGATCTAACTGTTGGGAGGAATGCTGTAAGAAAAATTTTAATTGGATCGGGTACATTGAAAGTTTCAAAAATCCAGTCCACAATGTCAGAAAATTTCACTAATCCAGAGTTTGTTTCATCAACTGGGAGTGTAAAAGGAGCAACTGGGGTTTTAGATGTTCCTGGCAGTGCTGGGAACTCCTTCTGGGACTTTAAATTTGCCAGCCCAGGAGGAGTTTGCTTCGGTTTTTCCGCAGCACTGTTTGGTTTGTTTGTAACCTTCATTTCACTTTGAGAAATCTTAGGACCTTTTCTGGGAAGTTTAGGAGAGGAAACACTTTTCCTCTTTCTAGACTCCCCAGGATTGGCGTAAGATGCTCCCGCTGGTGAATCGTCAGAATCGGTTTCCTCAGAGGGCAACAGATCGAAGGGGTTCGAAGTAACGGGAGAAGTGGTAACGGTCTTCTTCAGCATGTCAGCGTAGGAACGCTTTGAACGCTCTTTGAGAGACCGTTTTATTTTATCCCTGCGCTGCATGTACACCGCACATGTCGAGAGCTCATGCAGATTTTCTCCGCAGTGAATACACTTTTCAGCGTTAACACTGCAAGAATCTTCCGCATGAGACTCCCCACACTTGCCACAACGTGCCTTATTGCAGCAGTAGGCGGCTGTATGGCCTAACTGCTTGCAATTCAGGCAGTTCATGACGCGGGGCACGTAGAGCCTCACAGGGAGACGAACCCGGTGGATCGAGACGTGGCTTGGTAGTGCAGACCCGGCGAACGTAACTCGAAACGAGTCTGACGGAGTGTATACTGTTTTGCCACCGATGATCGATGCTGACCGCAATTGCTTGCAGTCGAGCACCTTTACTTCGGGACACGTTTTGTTCTTAAAGCACCCTTTGGCACTTTGCAGTATACACTCGACGGACAGACTCGAATCGGTTATGACACCGTCGATCTCCACGTCTCGTGCGGGTATGTAAACGCGATACTCGCGTGTGAAGAGCTCAGAGCAAGCTATATCGTTGGCCTCTTTCAGGTTACCGACCACGACACGGAGCTTGTTAGGCCGGACCTTGGAAATTTCGGTCACGCCCTTGTACTCCTTCGTCAGGTCTTTAGAAATCTGCAAGAGGTTCAACTTTTTCGATTTCGGTCCTGCCTTTGGCCGAAAATAAACAGTATAGCTGCCCTGGGCTCCGTCTGGGTAAAGCCTGGGGCGAGGGGGGACTGAAGAATGAACAGGGGAGGGGGTAACAGAAGGGTCAGGGTCAGAGGGGTTCGGGGATGGTGGCGCGGGAGGCGAGGGATCTACATCCATCGCGCTATGTTTAGCGCACTAGCGCTGACAAGAACACGTACCTTTTTATTTCTCCCTTCCAGTAAGGTTGGTTGTCCGATCGTTCGAAGTAGCAGCCGTTACAGCCAGCAGCACCAATACAGCAGCACCAAACAGTCACCAGCAGCGAGCCAGGTGTGAGATCACTCCACACAGCGATACGACTCGCTGACACTGATGGCTTCTTCTTTTTCCTCGTTTGTGTCTCGTCCACTGCTGTAGCACAATCCAGCCAGCAGCCAAATCGGCTTACGCACCAGCTGGCAGTCACGATGCGAAACAGTTGCACAAAGGAACGACCTTGAACCCGGATTTATTTCACTCGACCAGGCAAACAATGCCAACACTTGTTCACACGTCTTTTGTTTTATACTCTATCGGACCGATCACCAAACACGTCCAGTACTGATGCGTGTTCGGCACAGAATGAAAATTGAAGGATTGTTTTACGTGTTTTATTTTCTGCATTGAGGAATATTCTGTGGAAGCGTGAATTAAACCGCCACGTATATTAACATTAGATTACAAACGGTAATAATCATTTAATCACACAATAAATTGCAATTATCTGTATGCTGTTGGATAGAAAAAATGTAGAACAGTTTTGTGCTTTACTGATCATAGTCAAATTTCCGCTTACGATGATGATTGAACCCATACCAATTTGATATTCTGATCCTGAGAATAAAGTTTGTCGAACTGATGCACAGTTAGCATTTGAAACTGATGTCCTAAAAGAAAATATGCTTACCAGAGTAATTTTCTCGTACCTACACAGTTATCATTAGTTGACGTATACAAAATCCGTTCCGCAATAAGCTCCAAACAGTAATTATTGGAAAAGCCAAGTAAACAAACCCCTTATGAAACCACAAAAAAAGAAACACAAACTCGTTACAAAAATAGCTTTTGCCTAAATTTAAACTGCAATTTGTTGTGCATGATCGGCTTATCTGGCCTGCTTGAAAATCGACAAACCGCTGAAACAGCGATAAACGAAACGACCATCTGTGCCGCGGTGCGTTCATTACACATACTCAAAACGTTCACAATCGAGATAAGCGGCCGTCTTGTGAGGCAGGGAAATTATAACCATCATGCTTCATTTAAGCTTGGTGTATGTTTGTCTTTATTTTTGTCTTCTAATTTGCTGATGATCAATTCGTCATTTATTTCCGACCGAGCGACGACGGTCTGTGCACTGCCTGCCGGTCGGCCTGAAACTTCCTTATTTGGCCAAATTGCGGCTGCTCTGTACATAGAGCCAAACCTCATGCGACAATGTATCGAGCTGCCTAGCTTTGACTGCGCGTAATACTAATATCGGAACTTTCTCTTCCCTTTTTTTGTTCACAGCTAAAACTTGGCACCGCACTCAACCCGTCGATACAGTTCCTCGCCAACGGTCAGGGTTACCTGTCCTTTCCCTCCAGCACTAGCAATGGCCAAAAGTTCAGCTTCTCCATCACGGATATCGAGGGCAACGGGTCGATCGAGTGCATCCAGCAGAATCAGGGACAACAGCTCCAGAACATGGGGCACATTCCGCATAAGATGCGGATTCAGGCCACCGAAGACGTGTACGAGACAACGAGGCACCGGATGGCGGCCGCCGAGGAAAACCAGAAGAACAAATGGTAAGTTTTGTTTATGGTTTACAGCGCTAAATTAGAATGCCACGCCGGGTTTTGGGTGCATTTTTTCTCAGTGGGGCGGATGAACTTGAACTTGCTCTCGAAAGCTTTCAAGTATACTCAACCGAACACACTTGTGGATTTACCATGCAATCTAAGTCCCCGACAGAGCATACGGTGATGTTAGTTTAATGAAATAATTCGCGATCGCTTGAGTCAGTCGCACTGGCTGACGGACGGAAGGAAGGAAGGTTTCTAGGCCAACCGGTCGCGAATCTGGTTTTTACACGCAGATACACACCCTACTCTGTATTCGCTGCAGTCACAGACGCTCAAAGTGGTCACGATTTTAGCCCAAATGCTAAATGTGTAACCGTTGTCCATTTTTTTTTTGGCGAAGTTGGTGTGCCCTTCACGTGAGGTTTCCATCGGTTTCCTTAAAAAACACATTGAATCTTTCTGTTCTACACCAAAGTCCGTCGCTGATTGACCTCAGTTCGCAAATGCGCGTATCGGCAGAAATAGGGAAAGCTATTGCCATCTGTTCTTAATTGTTTGTGGGGTTGTGCTTATGTTAATGATGAAACTGTTCACTGGTAAATCGCGATCTTTGCTTAATGCGCTCAGCTAAACATATCAAGATTTTACCAAAAAATTTGAATTTGAATTTGAAACCTGTATGTTCTTTGTTCTGGCTGGTCAATATGTCACTGGAAACTAGAATCTTCCCAAAAGCATGGAAAATTTATGTTTGGTGCCTAATTTCAAATCTGGGCGGAGGTTTAACATACGTAATTACCGTGGACTCGCTAATTATCTCTCGCTTTCTTAAAGTTTATGAAGTACCTTTTTTTTTCAACGAAAAAAAAAATTCTTTTAAATCGAAATTAGAAAAACAGTCAAACTACACGATTACCTCAAAGGCTGCCCAATATCCACAAATCTATTTAAATTTGTAGATTACTCTTTGAATACGCTTGGTAAAGGGAACATGAAACAAGTAATAAAATTTTATTGGAATAAATCAAATTCAAGCTTCGGTCAAGCGTTCCCCAAGTCTTCCATTCAGAACCACTTCTTTTCATTTTGTATGTAAACGATGTTTTCTTCAACCTGAAAAATCTTAAAATACTAAAGGGCCATCCACATACCACGTGGACATTGCACATACCGGAACGAAGATAGCTGACTCATCTTTTCCGGGATAAAATCGTGTGACTAAGTGGAGCAGCTGCAATGAACACCTGAATGGCGCAGATGCAGAGGTTCAAGACGGTAGAAAGAACGACGTCATCAGCACAGCAGATGAAGGAGACATACCGCTCTCCATGATAAGTGAAGTTAAGGATGCTGTCAAGCAGCTCAAGAACAACTAGAAAAGATGGCATCGCGGTGGAACTTATCAAGCTGGGCCCTAACAGCTATCGAAGGAGTAAAAGGAGGGAGTAATATGCCCATTATACAAAAAGGGTGACATGTTGGAATATTAGAACTACCAAGCGATCACAATTCTCAACGCAGTCTACAAAGTGCTCTCCCAGATCATCCTCCGCCGTCTCTCGCCACTAGCACGAATGTTTGTGGGAACTCATCAAGCCGGTTTCGTGGATGGGCGATAGATAACGGACCAAATCTTTACACTGCGGCAGATCTTCCAAAAGTGTCGTGAATACTAAGTCCCACGCACCCGATTTTTAACGATTTTGAGGCCGCTTTCGATACTATCGACCGTGTAGAGCTATGGAAAGTTATGAACGAAAATGGCTTTCCTGCGAAACTAACAAGACTGATTAGAGCCACGATGGATGTTGTTCAGTGCTGTGTGAAGATTTCGGGTGCAGTATCGAGCTCGTTTAAAACATGCAAGGGACTTCGACAAGGCGACGGTGCTGCTTTTACAATGCAGAGCACTTGCTAAACAGCACACCAAGTTGATATGTGAAGGTGTATACGGATTGAAGGTGTATACGTTGTAGACCAAGTATCTGCTAGCTAGGGGAACTGAGCGCAATAAGCTCGCATGGGCAGTAGCGTAGTGATTGACGGAGATGAGTTCGAGGTGGTTGACGAATTCGTGTACCTCTGATCAGCTGTAACGTCAGACAACAACTGCAGCACAGAAATCTGCAGACGTATTGTAGCTGGAAGTCGTGCCTGCTGCCATGAACACCATGTACAAGACGCTTATAGGACCGGTAGTCCTCTACGGTCACGAGACATGGACAATGCGCGAGGAGGACTTTTATTTTTTTTATATTCGCAACCATAGGAATAAAATTTGAGTGACCCTCGGACGCCATCGATCCTTTTTTTCGCTTGTAGAAGACTGAACCACTGCGACCATTGTTTGATCTATTGTGGTATGCTTCACCTTACTCTAAGTGCGTACGAGCAGGAACATAACTATTTGGCGAGTTGATGTCCTTGCTACATTGCACATTTATCCCAGTTTGGCAATGCACTTCGTATGAAGTTTATTACCTCACCAGGACTTACCGAAGATACGCACTCTGCGTTGTATTAATACTCGGCATTCGCAGAGTAGATGTTCTGAAGTTTTGCTTTCGATGCAACACAGGCGAAATTTATCATTATCAAGTTCGCCTATCTTCTTGAGATGATACTTATTCGGACAGTGCCCTGTAATAAGACCTGTGCATGTCCTCAAGTCTTTCTTATTTAATCTGAGCAGCACGAGGCTCTGCTCGCGATTTGACTTTATGAATCTTTTCGATTGTCGTAATCCGCTTATGACATCCCAGTTTGCTTTGATGGTCGCTTTCTCCCTTTCACCGAGTTCAGCTTTTAGAGCGCTCAGGTAGACTTCACAGAAAGGTTCTGGGCCAACAAAGTTAGTAGATGATCCTTGTCTGGCTAGTAAGTCGGCCTTCTCGCTTCCTTCGATTCCACAATGATCAGTATAAGTTCATCTGGTTTTTCATAGCTAACTTTCGGAGCGACAGGATGCATTCCCACACTAGTTTAGTGTGGCAGAAAGGATAATTCAGGGCTTCAAGTGCTGCCTGACTATCACAGAAAATGCATTTATTTGCGTGTCGATAATTTCTTTCCAGACACGTATTCGTGCATTCTATTATCGCGTATATTTCCGCCTGGAATACTGTTGGCCGGTGTTCCATGGGAAAAAAATTATTAATTCCTGGTCCTGTGAATCCCGCACCCGCGGAACCATTCATTTTAGAACCGTCTGTGTAGAAGCAAAGTGAACCATCCCGAATTTTGGGTCCACCTTGTTGCCAATTTTCTCGTTTAGCTGTTATTCCGCGATTTATTAGCATGGCATGAATCCACTTTATTGTGTTCCTGTCTATGCCATGCCTTTCCATTGCCATTTTCATTGAGTTGTGAGACCCATTATCAAATGCTCCCTCAATATCAAGAAAGGCTGCCAAGGAAATTTCCTTGGCATGGATGGATTTTTCGATTTTTCCCACTAACATATGTAGTGCGTCAGTGGTTGATACGTTGTTTTTGTAAGCAAATTGAGATTTGCTTAATGGATTGAATTTCATATTTACTGTTTTAATATGGTAGTCCAGCGGTTCTCAACCTTTTTTTGTTCGCGTACCCCTTGGCGATATTTTTCATATCGATTGTACCCCCTGGTCTGTAATGTTTTCGCAGAGTGGGAGAGAGTAATGGTAGATCATGTTGTGGTAGTCTTTTTTTTCTTCATCTATAATTTATTTGACACGACACAAATGCAATTCAATGTTTAACGACGCCAATTATATCTGGTAGCTTACTTTCTAAAGTATTTTAATAACTAAAAGCAAATTTTTTATCCTCGCTGCCGACTACGAGCTGAAACTAAATCTAACTTAAAGCTAGAATGTTTTGCATTAAAAGCACTGATTTGTTGTTTGATGGTTTTCTATCGCCATAGGTAAGCAGCCTATTGAATATGTTCTGCTGCTGGGCCAAGATATTACGGACTGGCATATTGGGTTGTCTCCCTCGGGACCTGAGAGTATCGTGCGGGTCTAGTTGCTGTTTCCGGATCCGGGGTCTTAACGTGTTCTTGTCGTTTGGTTGGATGTAGGCGGAAGGGAATAGGATTAAACTGGGGCGTGGATGGATTTCAGGAAAACGTATATAAGGGACATGTAGGATAGGTCACGGCTCGCCAAGACATCACGAACAGGAACAGCCGGCTGCCTACTTTCGGCCTGCAGGGAAGCTTTTAATTTAGACCTGGCGTCACGGTGTACAGGGGATGACCAAACCACATGCTCTATGTCGTGATAACCTTCACCACAGGCACAGATACCACTTTCCCCGAGCCCAACACGACGGAGATGCGCGTCAAATCTATAGTGATTGGACATAAGCCGGGACATCACGCAAATGAAATCCCGACCTACATCCAACCCCTTGAACCACGGGTTCGTCGATATTTTAGGGATTATGGAATGTTACCACCTTCCCAATTCCCCTCTGGTCCAAGCATTTTGCCAACTGATAATCGTATTCTGACGTACAAGTGCGAAAAATTCATTAAAGGCAATTGGTCTTTCATAAATATCACCGTTTGTTGCGCCCACCTTAGCCAAAGAGTCCGCATTCTCATTGCCCGGTATCGAGCAGTGAGAAGGGACCCACGCTAAGGTAATCTGAAACGATTTTTCGGTTAAAGCACTCAGATGTTCCCGTATTTTCCCCAGGAAATACGGAGAGTGCTTAACATCTTTCATCGATCGGAGAGCCTCAAAGGAACTGAGACTGTCCGTAAAGATTAAATAATGGTCCTTGGGCATTTTTTCGATAATCCCTAGGGTGTACTGAATTGCAGCTAATTCTGCGACGTAAACAGAAGCAGGATTATCGAGTTTATGGGAGACGGTTAAATTGTTATTGAAAATACCGAAGCCAGTGGACCCATCAAAAAGTGATCCGTCAGTGTAGAACATATTGTTGCAGTTGATGTTTCGATATTTATTGGAAAATTTTTTGGGGATCTGCTGCACGCGTAAATGATCCGGGATTCCACGAGTTTCTTCTATCATGGATGTATCGAAAAACACAGTAGAATCAGAAGTATTTGATAAGTCGACACGATTTGGAATATTCGAAGAAGGGTTAATATTTTGGGACATGTGATTGAAATACAATGTCATAAAACGGGTTTGAGAATCAAGTTCGATTAACCTTTCAAAATTTTCAATCACGGGACGGTTCAAGACCTCACATTTGATTAGAATACGAGAAGACAGGCTCCAGAAGCGGTTTTTCAATGGTAGTACTCCAGCTAAGACCTCCAAACTCATCGTATGGGTCGACTGCATGCAACCTAAGGCGATACGCAAACAACGATATTGTATTCGCTCCAGTTTGATCAGATGTGTGTTTGCTGCGGAGCGGAAGCAGAAACACCCGTATTCAATAACAGACAATATCGTTGTTTGGAAAAGCCTTATAAGGTCTCCTGGATAGTCACCCCACCATTGTCCGGTTATTGTACGAAGAAAATTCACTCTTTGTTGACATTTTTTCATCAGATACCTCACGTGACAACCCCAGGTGCCTTTAAAGTCGAACCAGACACCAAGATATTTGTGTAACAAAACCTGAGAAATCGTTTTACCCATTAATTGTGTTTGAAGCTGAGCAGGTTCATGCTTCCTAGAAAAAACTACTATCTCAGTTTTCTCCGAAAAGAATTCGATACCTAGCTGTAAAGCCCAAGCAGACAAATTGTCCAAGGTATCTTGCAATGGTCCTTGCAAATCGGCAGCTTTGGCTCCTGTAACAGAGATTACATTGTCGTCTGCAAGTTGTCTTACCGTGCATGAATTTGCCAGACATTCGTCGATGTCATTTACATAAAAGTTGTAAAGAAGGGGGCTTAAACATGAGCCCTGGGGAAGACCCATGTAGCCAATGCGAAAAGTTGCCAAATCGCCGTGCGTAAAATGCATGTGCTTTTCGGACAACAAATTGTGCAAAAAATTGTTTAAAATTGGAGAAAATCCTTGTCGGTGAAGTTTGCCCGAAAGAATGTCAATAGAAACGGAATCAAAAGCCCCCTTAATGTCCAAGAACGCAGACGCCATTCGTTCTTTGCGAGCAAACGCCAGCTGAATATCTGTTGAAAGCAACGCAAGACAATCATTCGTCTCTTTGGCACGGCGGAAGCCAAATTGAGTATCCGATAGTAGGCCATTTGATTCGACCCAATGGTCTAAACGACGGAGTATCATTTTTTCCATCAATTTCCGGATACAGGATAGCATTGCAATCGGCCTATAAGAGTTGTGATCAGAAGCTGGTTTCCCTGGTTTTTGGATGGCGATCACCTTCACTTACCTCCAATCCTGCGGTACAATGTTTTGCTCCAGGAACTTATTGAACAAGTTCAACAAGCGCCTCTTGGCATTGCCGGGTAGATTCTTCAACAAGTTGAATTTGATTCTATCTAACCCAGGCGCGTTATTGTTACAGGACAGGAGGGCAACTGAAAATTCTGCCATCGTAAAAGGTGATTCTATCGCGTCGTGGCCCGGAGACGCATCGCGAACAATATTTTGCTCAGGAACAGAGTCCGGACATACTTTCCTGGCAAAATCAAATATCCACCTACTTGAAGGCTCCTCGCTTGCGTTGACCGTTACGCGATTCCGCATTCTTCGGGCTGTGTTCCAAAGAGTGCTCATCGATGTCTCCCTCGATGTCTTGTTCACGAACCGACGCCAATATCCGCGTTTCTTTGCTTTAGCCAAGCTTTTAAGCTTGGTATCAAGCTCCGAATACCGTAAATAGTCGCCAGGTATACCTCCCTTCTGGTAGGCCAAAAACGCGTCGGATCTTTGCGTGTAGACATCGGAGCACTCTTGGTCCCACCACGGAGTGGGAGGCCGTTCTTTAATCGTTACGCCGGGATATTTCTTCGTTTGGGCTTGCAACGCGGCGTCGAGAATCAAGCCCGCGAGGAGGTTGTATTCTTCAAGTGGTGGATGATGTTGAATCGAATCGACCGCTTTTGAAATCATTTCCTCGTATAACTTCCAATCGACATTCCGTGTGAGGTCATACGGAATGTCAACTCGTCGCATGCGAGTTGACCCGTTATTAATTGAAATAAGAATAGGCAAATGGTCGCTACCGTGAGGATCGAGGATTAGCTTCCATGTGCAATCCAACCGTAGCGACGTCGAACATAAGGATAGATCCAAAGCGCTTGGGCGCGCTGGAGGTTTCGGGATACGTGTCATTTCACCGTTGTTTAAAATAGTCATGTCGAAGTCATCGCAAAGGTTATAGATTAAAGAGGAGCGGTTATCATTGTAAGGGGAACCCCAAGCCACGCCATGAGAGTTGAAGTCTCCCAAAATCAAACGTGGCGAGGGAAGAAGTTCTATTAAATCAAAGAGCAGCCGTTGCCCAACCTGTGCTCTGGGAGGAATATATATTGAGGCAATACAAAGCTCTTTACCTTGTATTGTCATTTGACATGCGACAACTTCGATGCCTGGAATCGAGGGAAGGTTAATACGATAGAAAGAATAGCACTTTTTAATCCCTGAAAGTACTCCTCCATATGGAGTGTCTCGATCAAGGCGAATAATATTAAAATCATGGAAGTTGAGATCAATATTTGAAGTAAGCCAAGTTTCACAAAGGGAAAATGCATCGCATTTGTTTTTATTTATCAAAACTTTAAACGAATCAATTTTTGGTAAAATACTTCTACAATTCCACTGTAAGACAGAGATAGAATTCTTCATATACGCAGTTGAATTAGGCATCGAAGGATACAATCGCTGCAAGGAAGGGCCATTGGGCAGTCAACTGCTTCAAAAATGATCCAACTGTTGGGAGGAATGCTGTAAGAAAAATTTTAATTGGATCGGGTACATTGAAAGTTTCAAAAATCCAGTCCACAATGTCAGAAAATTTCACTAATCCAGAGTTTGTTTCATCAACTGGGAGTGCAAAAGGAACAACTGGGGTTTTAGATGTTCCTGGCAGTGCTGGGAACTCCTTCTGGGACTTTAAATTTGCAAGCCCAGGAGGAGTTTGCTTCGGTTTTTCCGCAGCACTGTTTGGTTTGTTTGTAACTTTCATTTCACTTTGAGAAATCTTAGGACCTTTTCTGGGAAGTTTAGGAGAGGAAATATTTTTCCTCTTTCTAGACTCCCCAGGATTGGCGTAAGATGTTCCCGCTGGTGAATCGTCAGAATCGGTTTCATCAGAGGACAACAGATCAAAAGGGTTTGATGTAATGGGAGAAGTGGTAACGGTCTTCTTCAGCATCTCAGCGTAAGAACGCTTCGAACGCTCTTTGAGAGAGCTCTTTATTTTATCCCTGCGCTGCATGTACACCGCACATGTCGAGAGCTCATGCTGACTCTCCCCACAGTGAATGCATTTTTCAGCATTTTTACTGCAGGAATCATCCGCATGATTCTCCCCACACTTGCCACAACGTGCCTTATTGCAGCAGTAGGCGGCGGTGTGGCCTAACTGCTTACAATTCAGGCAGTTCATGACGCGAGGCACATATAATCGCACAGGGAGACGAACCCGGTGGATCGAGACGTGGCTTGGTAGCGCTGACCCGGCGAACGTAACTCGAAACGAGTCTGACGGAGTGTATACTGTTTTGCCACCGACGATCGATGCTGACCGCAGTTGCTTGCAGTCGAGCACCTTTACATCGGGACAGGTTTTGTTCTTAAAGCACCCTTTGGCACTTTCCAGTATACACTCGACGGACAGACTCGAATCGGTTATGACACCGTCGATCTCCACGTCTCGTGCGGGTATGTAAACGCGATACTCGCGTGTGAAGAGCTCAGAGCAAGCTATGTCGTTGGCCTCTTTCAGGTTACTGACCACGACACGGAGCTTGTTAGGCCGGACCTTGGAAATTTCGGTCACGCCCTTGTACTCCTTCGTCAGGTCTTTAGAAATCTGCAAGATGTTCAACTGTTTCGATTTCGGTCCCGCCTTTGGCCGAAAATAGACAGTATAGCTGCCCTGGGCTCCGTCTGGGTAAAGCCTGGGGCGAGGGGGGACTGAAGAATGAACAGGGGAGGGGGTAACAGAAGGGTCGGGGTCAGAGGGGTTCGGGGATGGTGGCGCGGGAGGCGAGGGATCTACATCCATCCCGCTAAGTCTAGCGCACTAGCGCCGACAAGAGCACGTACCTTTTTACTTCTCCCTTCCAGTAAGGTTGGTTGTCCGATCGTTCGAAGTTGCAGCCGTTACAGCCAGCAGCACCAAACAGCCACCAGCAGCGAGCCAGGTGTGAGATCACTCCACACAGCGATACAACTCAACTGTCAACTGATGGCTTCTTCTTTTTCCTCTTTTGTGTCTCGTCCACTGCTGTTGCACAATTCAGCCAGCAGCCAAATCGGCTTACGCACCAGCTGGCAGTCACGATGCGAAACAGTTGCACAAAGGCGCGACCTTGAACCCGGATTTATTTCACTCGACCAGGCAAACAATGCCAACACTTGTTCACACGTCTTTTGTTTTATATTCTATCGGAGCGATCACCAAACACGTCCGATACTGATGCGTGTTCGGCACAGAATGGTGTTGTGGTAGTCTTGTTGAGGTTTAAATATGAACTATGGTTTGTTTGATTGCTACAGTCATGTTTTAAGAGCAAGATTGAAAAACAAATGATGTTTACTGATACCATTACTGATTTTTCTTTCGCGTACCCCCTTAAGGCTTTCGAGTACCCCCAGGGGTACGCGTACCCCAGGTTGAGAACCGCTGTGGTAGTCAATTAATTTTTCCATAGTTTTCAAAAAGATGGAAGTTAAACTAGTTGGCCTAAACTCTTTCGGGATTGTCCTATCTCGTTTTCCGGCTTTTGGTATGAAAATAACTATAGTTTGTCTCAGACTAGATGGAATGTAATTTAGTATCAGGCTCACCTTACACATCTCCGTAATAATTTGGAGCATAACTGGCTGTATTCCATACATTCCCGGAGACTTGTATGGTTGAAAAGAGTCTATTGCCCACTCAACCTTCGATTTACTGAATATAGAACAGGCAGGTTCCTGGGATCCAGTCCAAGTCGCATGTGAGCTTAGCTGCTCTCCAGTTTGATCCTGCACTTCATCAGTATCCGAATATGATCCTGGGAAGTGATTTTCCATCATAATTTCCAGTGTTTCCTGAGAATCTGTGGTGTAAGTACCGTCAGTTTTTCTCAATTTGCCTAAACCGTTGGAATGTTCTTTAGACAGGGCTTTTCGCAACCTGGCTGCAGTGGATGTGTTTTCAATACGTTCACACATTAATTTCCAACTGTTTCTTCTGGATTTTCTTATTTCCCTGTTGTATTTTGTTAGTGATGTTCTATCCATCGATCCTTACTATTAAACATTATTATTAAACAAAAAGGTTTTAAAAAACATCAAACCCGACCATCTCAAGTCTAGCTTCATGGCTCAATTTAAAAATTTTAAAAAGAAATGAAACTGCACTGCTCAAATGCACTGGTTACTGCGATTTTCTGATCTCGACTAGTGTTTCAATAGGTTAAAAAGTTAACTGTGAATAGTTGAGTCAACATACGTTTTATATAAAGCTCAGGAACCTTACATTGTCCATGGGATAAAGCAAACCATTCATTTTCAATGTAACTGTAAGCCTGGGTGAGTGTTTTAGAATTAATGGGATTATTTTTAATTATGGCGCATTTAAAAAAATTAAAATCAACATGATACCGTGCCACATTGGTTGGTACATACCTGTGAAAAAAAAAATTAAAGGTAAATGAAAATTCGATAAAAATCGAAACTATGATACCGTGCCACATAGGTTGGTCATGTGGGCTCCATAACCGTAAGGTTGCCAAGCTGATGGTCGTGGGTTCGAATCTATCTAATCTGGGTAGAATCAGGCTATTCGATTAAAAAGAACTTCAGCATGGGTGTATTCACAGGCTTTCCAACAATTCTTACTTTTCTTTTAAGCTGAATTTTATAATACCTAGTTGTGATTTCTTCTAAACAAAATAAATTAAACTGGCCAGAAGGACACACAACGAAACTTCTCCAGGTAATTTATACGTGGCGTTATTTGGAAGGAGGTACTAGGCAAAACTGAGTCTCCTATCATAATAAAACTGGCTAGAAGGCCGTCAAACGAAACTCCTCCAGGGAATTATAAAGGAGGAATAGTGGTATAGTGGAGCAGTATGTGTGTAAAAAGAAGAGTTGAAATCATTACGCACAAGCACGGATAAATAATATCATGTCACTTATCAAGCCCTTCCAGCCCTTCCTAACAAACCAGTCGTCGTAAGTTCGAGTCACGGTTCGGTGAGACTGTTGGTGTCAGTAGGATCGTAGCGTTAGCCCCGCAATTGTCATGTACATAAAACAGTTGGCTGCGAAGTCTATGTAAAATAAACAGAAGGTCAAGTTCAGATACAGGATTTAGCACCAAGGCTTTGCTTTGAATTGCACTTATCAATAGCGGTATTGCTAATAATAGAAGTGCGGGATACAGCAGACACCCGGGCGTACCTCACAAAGATTCTGGTCGCAATGAGGAAGTCCATACAGGAAATAATTGGTTGGTTGGTCATGGGTTCGAATCTCAGTGAAGTCAGGTCATTCGATGGCATAGGGACTTTCAAGCATGGGGAAGTTCTCATACGCTCCTCCACTCCCTCGAGGGAATTACAATTGCCGATACTTGACGGGAGTAACTAACAAAGTTCATTAAAGAAAAATAGTAGTAAGCGTAGAAGAAAGGTTGAAAGTATGATAAATCATCACTTACCACGGTGAAACAAAACCTTTCTTCCGTTACAGTCGTTGGAGATGCAGAGGCAAACTAGGTCTCCGACAGCAAATGATTGTTACATTTCCTTTCGTCCTCTCTTCAAACGACCGTTATAACGTAGCCGGCGTCGTTATACAAAAGCATAAGTTCCTTAGTTTGTTGTATATTGAAGATGATAAGTTCTACGTGGATTTTGTCCAACATCGCTGACTCTTAAGTCAGTAAGTAGTAAGTAGTTTAAGGGGTACGCGTATCCCAGGGTAAGAACCGCTGGCTTAGATGAATCCTATTTCTATAATTTTACAATTCCATGAAGGCGCAACATGACAAAGGCACTGTCATACTGTCATTTTTTTTTGAGTTTTTGTTTTTTTATATTTTAAATTTTTACGAATATTTTCATGGGTATTTCTATACGAGCGATTCATGTAGCACTCCTAATGTTCCTGTTTGGTATCAGTACACATTGTGAATCGAGTGGCACGTTTGCAATCTTAGTTAGGAGACTTTTATTTCTGTCTCCTAAAAACAATGTCAATTGTTGTTATGTGTTCTCACATTAACCAGTGATGAGATGCATACCATGAGAAACACAGCTTTCAAGCGGTCACTAAAATGACCTGAATGCTGCACGTCAGAGATCCGCGAATGTTTCCGCGAGCCACAATCACCGGTCTCCTTTTATGCTATGAAAAGTTATAGTTGCAAACACCTACTCTTAGCATAAACTTTCCCCCCTCGAATTAAGCCAATTTACTGTCGCCGTAAATCAATGGTTACCTAAAACTTTACCCGATAACCATATGTCAGCTTAAGAGGTAGCCAATTCAAACCGAAATGCAGCACCGATTTTCGCCATGCCTAAGTGGTGAGTGTTCGAAGACAAACCGCGTAGCGACAGACAGAGCCATGCCATATCGTATCGTATCGTATCGTATGCTGTTCAAGTAAAAATTCCTGAAAGTATTACACAAAACAACAACGGCCACAACAGCAAAACCAGCGAAAATAGAAAGAGATCAAATTATGCAACGAAACCGAACAAACCGACGAAGTGCAGGGAAACAACAGCAACAGCAACAACAACAACGGCGGCACACTTTGGCTGCGGCACGTTCCAATTTTCGCTTCTTGGTGGTGCGCGCGGCGTTTTCAATTTTATTTCACTGCCCGTCGTCGCCACTCTCGCTTGTTTCGCAGCATACCTATCTACCTAGGTGAGGAACTACGTACACCCTACTTTGCGCTGCGTCCATCTCTAGTAGTAGTCTCCCACCCTGTGCCCCGCGTCTGCCTTGCTTGCGCACGGGGTGGTGGTTGTGAAGTGGTACCAGACACCGGTTGGCATTAAACTGACTAAGAAGCCTTGGCAGCAGGGAACTACCACCATCCGAGGGTGTCCTCGAGCAAAGGTTCAATAGTGATTATTCGGAATGGAACACTTTCAATTTTTGTAGTTTTTTGAGTGTTTCTTCCGATTTACCGATTTCTGAATAAGCATTTCGACAACAAATCAGCTCTAATTGCCAATGGATCTTGGTTTTACGCCGGCTTCGCGTCATCTGAATACTTTACTAGAGGAAGGAGGTGGGGAGCAATAGACGGTTTCTGCTTACAAACGGGGGTAACATTTTACTTTCAAATGTGCAGCGCACTTGTTGTTGTCGCACATTAGTGGATTTGCAGCGGTTGTTTTTTTTTATTTATACAACAAATCCAGTTTAAACATGGTGTAAGCTGGTAATCCGCTCATGCTTTGGTACAGCCTGATAAACAGTAGATTAGTTTCTCAACAGAAAACCTACACGAATAACTCATTTTGACTTCGAATATCTAATCGATGTGTTTCGAAACTGGACCAATAAGCCGTCTATATTAACTACTAGCTATGTTTTTGTAGTGAAAAAATTGTACAACGCTGCATATATTTAGGATGATTTTGTATCGCCTGATGTCAAGTTTTTTTGCGGCCTTTTTCAAAGATCGTGGGTAAATAAAACCAAAAAACAGTTTTTCTGAAGTGACTTCTCACGTTAGTCGTATATGACTCAAAAATATTTCTAATCGAACTAACATCAGATATCGTAACTACTTCTTCAATAGTTTGGTTTTTCATGATGTAGTTAAAGTTAGGACATTGTATTTTCAATGCTTATAACAAATTTTAGTCGGCATAGTTTTGCTCACAAAAATAAAATATTTGGAATATCTTTATTGAATGATTTTTACCGTCATTGAAAGCAATAAAAAATATCTGAACACAATCAAAACGCGGGTTTTCTGTGTACAAGACTCCTGTTAAGGTAAAACTCCGTGTTCGAATTTTGCAAGATAATTTCATTAAAATTACGTATTGTTTGCACCGTTGACTCATCGTAGTAGAGTAGAGTAGAAATTCGTGCGCTATTTATTGGGTTGAAGCTGAGATTTTAACGCTTAAAAACGTCAAGTGAAATGAAACCTAACCTCAAAATTGTATGGAAAAAAGTCACCGTCCAGTTTCACCTTAAACACACGTGCAAATACATTTTTCTCCTTTCGCATTTAGCTATGTGTTTCGTGAACTTTTGATTTTGGACTCGGAAGAGACTGACAGTGTCAGTGTGGCCCCGCAATTGTCCTGTATACTTATAGTTGGCTGCAAAGTCTGAGTCAAATAAGCAGAAAGGTCAAGTCTCGATAGCGGAATTTTAGCACCTAGGCTTTGATTTTTTATTGGTATGTCATAAAACTTGGACCGTTATAAAACTAATAATATCAGCTTTGGCTGCAATAAAACCGTTAAAGCGAATAAATATAACCAAGAGCTTAGGATCTATTACCAAGGATTGCTTTTTGTTCAATTTCCTGGTTGGCCTTTCAGCAATTTTTGAGGCAGTTGTCATACTATTTTTAGTGTTTCACGGTCAACAAAATATTAGGATATGTTTTGCGGCATTTGGTGACCGAAGTGTATAACTAACAAGTTGTTATTAAATCGCTACCGAAACCAAGGTAATAACTTTAACATACTTTTTTTATAAATAACGGAACGAGTAGCATAAGAAATATGCAATTATGAATCTAATGTTCCTTAATGTTGTTCCGGAAATGTTCAAATATCTTTGAAAAGATTTTGTCAATGGTTTTAGCTCATGTGAAATTCAATTTAAAGAATCACATAACAATGGAAAAATATTGAGCATGAGCATGAGCATGAGCATGATTGACCGCTCGCGGTTGCTACTCCGTTATTGCCAGATCAGCTGTAATTACACAAAGAACCAACAGATGATGTTTGGGACCAACATGCATCCTCAATGTGTAAAAACAGGTGACCTAAATCTTAATATTAGGCAATACCAGCGCCGGCCGCATCCGAATGCAGGTCAGAGAAGGAGTTTGTATAGGAATATGTTGACGTGATACTCGCTTTATTGGAAGCCGAGAACACCTCTGCACTTCCACGAGAAATCACTGGGATGTTGGAGAAAGGGAAAGGTATACAGCAGGGTTCGTTTTGGTAAACGATGCGCTATATTCGAATGTCGGGTTCTTCAGAACAAGTGCCGCACCTACAAGTTTATTACATCCGCCACGATATTCATAATGTGATTCGAACTTATTTAGTTTGATAATGTAACACCGGAACAATAAAACGTACGCGAGGATACAGGACCTTTGACTAAACCGAGACCACTTAAAATTACCGTATATCTCCTCGTAAGGTGATCCTCTTTATACCTAAAACTATTGCGCGTTGTTGATCTATCTGTAGATTATACGACCTCATGGAAGGTATCGACGCGGAGGTTGAAATGATATTTATCGATTGAACGAAATCTACTTCGGTTTGCGATGTATTAATTGAGATGCAACGCGCGAGCAGTCTCCGGCTCAACATTGATGAAGATCAGAAAGATATGATGAAAAACTTGGGTTGACTTCGCGAAATCACCTGACGCCGGAAGTCCATATATAGGCAAAACCCGCCCGGGCTGAATACGCGCTTACACCGAAGCGTTACGAACAACCGTTTTAATCCCGCCGGCCGACACGGACGCGCAGGGACTCGGCGTTTACGTCGATTATCTCTTAACGATGTACGAGTTGCCTAATAAATATGAAAATTGGCAAAGTTCCATGCATCCAAAGCCTCAACAATTTAAAAAATGCAAATATACATATTAGCCAGAATATATTTTTAAATTTGTTGACAAAGTGCCGAACTAGTCATAAATAAAACATATTATGTAAAACAACTGGTCAAAAGCTAGAACAATCAAAAAATCAAAGCATATGATTCCGGAGAAACACATACTCCAAACTCCACAAACCACACTAAGACTTTGTGGACAAAAACAAAACTTGTTACTGAAACCCTGCGAGAAATATACCGTGCACAAAATTTCAATGATGAAATCAAAATCTCTCTGTATCTGTTTTCTCACAAAAAGTAAAACTAGAAACAAGCACCAAAATATCACTTTACAATACAGACAAGACAAAACGTATACTTAGCTTTCATATCTTCATTTTCCAGTTGTTTTCATCGTTTTTGGACTTTTCTTTGAATGGCAGTACAGTGGCAACATGCATATATGCCTTCACACACTCGTTTAATCCATAGAACATTTCATTCGTTGAAAAGAGATAGCACATAAACACTGTAAACGGCGATGCGTGGTTTTGATCTTATTGGCAAATTTTCAATTCAAGTTTAATTAGATACAGGCCAAATATAATTTGCACTATGCCAACGGATAAATTCCTAATGAGCATTCAGTCACTATGAAACTATGTGGAGCAGCTGCTCGAAAAACACTATTCTTATTGTTTGCAATAACACCACACACTCCACACTTTCAAACCGTCGCCAAGACAGCGATAGAAAAAAAAACAAGAAAAAATAAACACTTTGGTGAATCTAAAAAGCAACGCAATGATATTCAATTTTCACAATTAAATTCACTTTTTTTGTGGAACTTCACACTTTTCGCACTCAGCACATTGCAATAGAACACCTGTATGCATGTTTAACAATTCTTTAAGTGTAAAATAACCGAAAATCACAAAATAATATGATGATTTCAAAGCAGGAACCAGCTTGCCAATCCACATAACAATGGAAAAATATTTTACAAAAACTGCATTTGCAATTTTGCAGAAAACAAAAACATTTGCGTTTTGCGTTCCAAAGTTTAACTATCAAGGATGGACCGCGAACCAACATATCCGAGGGTATTCCTAGGTAAAAAATGGTTTCTCGATGCTTTTAGTCGCATTCTGTGACTGATGAAGAGCCTCCAAAAAAAGGCACAGAGCAAAAAAAAATAGTGTATACAGCACAGTGCACAAATGTAGGTCAATGACATAATTATAGTATGTGTGTGTGCTTATATGTATCGCCTGTCTGTAACCGCAAAAAAAACTGGTTACTGCCTCAAATTGATTATTATGGAAGAGCGACGTTTGAAAAGTGACGGTACGATCGAAAAATGTGGGGTTTGTAAAGTGCACACACGCTCGCGCAGTCATTTAACTGGAGTGATATTTGAAGAGCACACAACACTTTTCTGCTGGGGGTGGCCGGCAGGCGGTCTGTCGGATAGGAGGTGCTTCCCGAGAAACGCAAATCGCTTGAACTGACATAGATTCGCACCGTTTTTTCTGCAGATTCTTGACTAACTTGTTCTAGTGCACTTGAAGTTGTGCTTTGCCTCTGAAGTATCTTTTTCACGCATCGCTGACTAGGTTGAGGCTATGAGGTTAAATGACAGAACATTGCAACGATGTCTAATTTTACTAAACTAAACCTAGACAGTTGTCAATCCTCTGTTTATGTTTTTTTTATGACCCGTTCCAATGAGTGGCTGAAAATGTTCTATAATCAGCCACTCAGCGAACACCTCTGGAGAGGCAATTCTAAATGCATCAACGGATTATCGCTTATGTCAAGAGCCGTTTCGCCCGGAACGTGCTAAATCGCTGCCATTCCTGAATTCGCAAGGGAGGTTATCTATCTCATGAATGTGGATGTTTCGAAATTCAGTTGAGTTCTGCTTGCTAATAATAAACAAAGATCGAAATGAATTCGCTTCTACATATGTCTTCTATAATCGTTTCGATTGTTACATGTTCTAGACTATTTATTTAAAACACGCAACAATTTTATGAAAATTCTAACTATAATCATATCTTTCTTCTTCAATTTCAGTACAAGAGAAATCAAGCCCAATCAAACCGACATAGGTCGTAAGGTGAAGTTAAAAACTCCAAGCGCTCGTATCAACAACATTCCTAGTAGTAATCCAGTGTTAAGCAAACGTGATTCGCTGCATAGTTCTAGCAACAACTACAGCAACAGTGCTGTGAATAGTAATTTATCATCGTTAGTACCCGCGATCGCAAACAACCACAACAACAACAATAACAATCATCACCACACCAACAACCACCACAGCCACCACCATAGCAGCAACAATGGCCAGCTGTCGTCGACGGCGGCCAACAATAACATTAGCAACAACTACAACAACCTGTCGACGTCACCAAAACTACCGAAAAGCAATGGCCTGCAGCACAACAATAACTACAATAGTAGTAGCAACAACCCCCAGTCGGCAGCGACAACGCAGCAACCACTGCAACCCAAGCCCGGCTACCAACACACGGTGCATGATCCTCCCCATCAGCAGCAGCAAAAGTCTGAAAACGGTATCGTTTCCAACAACCGGGTGACGAACGGTAGAACGCAGCATAAAACCGGCAATCCGGAAATTATGAAGCGTAACATACGGTAAGTATTTCGTACCGATTCAAACAAAACAGCGTGGTATCTAACGGCTTTTCATTGCTAACAGGGAGAGATTGATTCATCTACTAGCATTAAGGCCATACAAAAAACCGGAACTGTTTGCGAGAATATCCCAAGGTAAGTCCCACGTCATCTGATCTCTTTGCATCTACTAACCACCGTCTCCTCCACTCCAGATGGTGTTCGCGGGCAAGAGCAAAAGTGTATAGCACAGGTACTGAAAAACATCTCGAGCATGCGGGATAACGTATACTATCTGCACCGGCACATCTGGAACGACGTGCAGGAAGACTGGCCGTTCTACTCCGAACAGGACCGACAAACGCTCAAAAGGTCCACCGTCAATTTGCAACCCCAGCAGTCGGACATGATTGCACTAACGTTTGCTTCTTGCTTTCAGGCGGAAACCTCAAAATTTAACACCTCCTCTCAGCTCGGACGGGGGTTCGTCCACTTCGGGACAAAGTCCGTCCAGCGCGCACAATGGTAGCAGTCCGCCATCCGGCGGCAAAAGGCCATCGCTCGCCAGTAACGACGACAGCAGCAGCGTCGGCAGTATGCCCACGTCCAAGAAGCCCCGGATCAGTCACTACAAGAAGGACATCCTGCCGGATATTAATCGGTAAGTTTGGTGATGCGATGAATGAAAAGCTGTGGTGGAAATCGTTATGGCGGGTATGCGGTAAGAAGAATGTGTTATCTTCTTGTGCAAATCTGTATATAACAACAAATTATAAGAGGAGGAGGAGTCTGCTAATTTCTTGTTGCTCCATGAAGAATGTTGCATGGAAGATAAGAATATAATCAATATAAACTGGAATTCGCTAGAAAGAGCGTGTTCTCTCTTTTGAATCTCTTGTAGGTTTTTTTCCTTATGTAAACATTATTGTTTATTAGATTACTATAACCGACTTCAAGTATTCAAGAATAATTAGATCTCGTTTTGAAACATGATCTTTATTGGCAAGTTTATGGATTTTACGAATTGTCAGTCATTAGGTATACTGCTTCGGAGCACTTCAGTATACTGGCGACTTGTTATGTTGCTAAAAACAAATCTGAATTCTCCATGTTTTTAAGAATTTTTCAAACAAAGTTGTAAATTTTGCTGGGAAAACCCGATAGTTGCAAAATATACACAACAAAAATAAAATGATTAAATTACAAGTATGAAACTCTCCAATTCGCAACAAAAAAAAAATGAAACGCAATAAATAAATATAACAAATCGTGTAATAAAGACAGACAAATGAAATACACAATTCAAGTTTAATTAAAGAAACCCATCTTAGTTTAGAATATAAAAAATATCAATTAAAACCAGATATTAAAAAATACATACAATTGATTATAAATCTTGCTGAAAAAAATGACAATAAATAACGTTACCGAAGAAAGATTTGAAATTTTCTAAAAAAAAGCATAAAATGTATTTAAAAAGTTGCAGTCAATTCACAAAAAATATTGCGATGCAATGAACAGGAGGAAAAACAGACAAAAAAGGAAAAGAAAAGTACAGAATCAAAGCAATAAATACCGACATTAAACTGAAACCTATGCAGTTGTAATTTAATTCGATTGTTTTAAAAAATGGAAGAATTTTTAAACGATATAGAAAATGTAAAATAAATAACACAATTAATTTACAGTCAGGTTTTGTTTACGCGGGAGTACATACTTTGTGAAAAACACGTAAAAACAGCGTTGAAGTAAAAATCCGCCTAAAGTAAACTACCAAGAGAGGTGTTAGAAAAAACCCGAGACGCTCTATAAACAGTATTTGAAACTGTCCTCCTTGACGGTGATTCCGAATCTTTCATAAGACGGAGGGTATTTTTTGACTAAGTCTTTTACTCAATAAACACTTAGACGTTTTTGGTTCCCAAGCCTCGTTAATTCGAAAATTCGCGTGAAGAGCGCGGTAATTCGAGAATCAATGTAAAAACGCGGTAATTCGAAAATCCGCGTAGAAAAACTCGTGGAAAATTCGCGTAAAAAATCTGACTGTACAATAAAAATAGCCAAAAAAGTAGACACTGATTAGAAAAACAATTGCGAAAATAAAAATACGCGTACAAATTTTGTGGTGAAGAAGTTTACCAACACCTCCCAAAAATTTAAATACCGTACAGTGTGCATTCACCATGAGGGTTCCATCCACCACTCACTTTTCACCTGGAAGTTATATGTTTCCATAAAAAAAACACTTTTTGAAAAATATTTTCACTTATACTTCAGCAACGCTTTCCTGAAGGATTTGGAAAAATATTTTTCGTGAAGTGTGTTTTGTTAGGGAAAAGTGAGCGGTGAATGGAACCCTCACGGTGAATGGGCACTGTACGGTATGTTGCATTGTAAATCATTTTCGTTTATGAAACAGGCATATAATCGAATGATTCCAAAGGCCTGTCGGTATAACAAAATAACTTAAGTAAAACTCTAAGGAAAAAAAAAACAATGAGCAACTATTTTAAAAACAGACGTATAATCAGATTAATCAAAGGTTACTTAACACTTAAATGTTTACAACCTAACAATCCACCCTCCCTTGTAGGAGCCTTTGATCACTGCTTCCATTAGTTAGATATATTGTGGTACCAATCCACCCTCATTACGAATCAAACAAAAATTGGTATCGTAATGTTGAGCTGATTCTAATGTACAGAAAATATGCATTTGTAGATATACTTTTAAACAAAAATTTGAAACTATTAAGCGGCGACAAACTATTTCCTAGCACCACCAGAACTATAATGCAAACTTATTACTTCTTCCGATTGATTGATGATTTGATAAAAACTACAAAACACACACTTTTAAAACAACAACATCACCTTCCGAAATGTTCACCTTCCCTCTAGGCGTGGCGTCACCGACTCCAGGGACACTAGCAATATGAATCCACGCTCCAGGGAGCACGACGACAGCATACGCTCGTCAAAATACTATCGCAACGGGTAACTATCTGCACCTTTGAATGATTCTAGTACTTCGCGGCGCATTATCCTCTCAGGCACCATCACTGAGATCTAGCTTATATAGTTTGGTATCGGGGGCATCAGTATGGAACATGACAACCCCACTGGTTTGGGGTTGCGGTTTGGTGTGGGTAGCTTACTGCTTTATACCTTTAAGACTATCGTATCGGGAGCTAACTTTTGGTTCTAGAACGTTATTTACTAACGATGTCAGAATTTTTAACTTGTTTTCCATTCGTCTACCGTAGATCTAATGTGACGCCAAATGCACAGGAATCTGAGGATAGTGGAGTCAGTCTAAGTTACTCATTGGTGTCCAACGACGTAGCGCGGAGGATACAGCACTCTACTGGAGACATGACCGATATGATGGCAGAAAGGGATAACTACGATGATCAGATCACTGCGTACCGAGAAGACTCGAAAAAAGTGAAAAGTTTGAAGGATGATTTTAGGTAAAAGTTCAATCCATTGATGGCAATTACTAGCAACTATAACGTATTTTTTTCAGTGATCAATTTACTAGGATAACCTCGGTGGAACAACGGCGTAAATACAAGACTGAATTTGACAACGATTTTCAAGAATATCGTCGGCTACACGAAATCGTTGAACGAGTGTCGAGAAAGTTTGCTCAGCTGGAAGGAGATCTACAACAAGAGCGGCACAACGAGAGGCGATATAAGGTAAATCAGAATTTTTTGTAATCCTATTACTTTATAATGATTGTGTAATATTATCGCAACCAGGAAATACAAAGACAAATTATCAAGGAATACGATGAA
Source organism: Wyeomyia smithii (assembly GCF_029784165.1). NCBI lineage: Eukaryota > Metazoa > Arthropoda > Insecta > Diptera > Culicidae > Wyeomyia > Wyeomyia smithii. Next base: position 199,982,047 of record NC_073695.1, on the reverse strand, counting down.
AGCATAAAAGATATTCGGTTTCAAGAGACTAAGCAGAGGTATGGAATCAAAGTTAGAAACGGGATACCACAACCTAATTCATTATTGGTCTTTCCCCCAAAACTAGGTTCAACTATTTACACAACAAGCTTTCTCATATCAAGCACCTGGTGCACGATTATGATGTCGCCATTACCAACGGTTCGTGTCGGCCGCAGGAGAATTACTGACGATTATTGAAGCCTGTAAAACAGCATTCGTCTCAATTCGTATGTTGATGACACTAAAACCACACCCGCGCTAAACTTAGTGCACTGTACGCTGCGCTGTTCATCACTTGAATCCCCGCAATCCTCTTAGTAGTTATGCAACAAGGGGAAGTACTAGAACATCCGTTTCGGCAGTACAGTGCTGGTAAACTTGTGCTTCTATGGAAAACGACAGCGAAATGAAGAAAGCAGCAGCAGCAGAGCCACGAAAAGCGATTCTTTGTTACCTTATATTAAATATTTAGCAGTTAGTAGCAGTTGAGCCAGCAGCCAAGAAATCCTTAATCCAGAGCCAGGAGCAATCAGCCGGAAGGGAGAAAGCATTTTATAATGAGTGTGATTGAATCGTGCCACTTTCTCGTCCGCGGGATGAGCCTCCAAATCCAGCAATGAGTAGCAGTCATCAGCCTCTACATCGAAACAACGCAGCTACTCATGTGTAGAACCATAATGAAAATATCTTCATGTGAACGGGGGTGTTTGTTCAATTCCCCAGTTGCCGTTAGTCAATCTCGTCATATCGTCGTACTCGCGGTTTCTCGCAACAGCCAACGCTATACTTTCCTCCCACACAGACACACATACAAAATCCCGTCGTTATAAATAGTGGATCCAAAGGGATCGGCTTCATAATAACGACGCAGTTCACACTAATATCGTACCATTGGCAAGCTCGGAACCAAAACGGTACGGAATTTGAAACTTATTGAAGCAGCAGATGAACACCCCTTCCCCTTTCCACATAAAATGAAAGAACAGAAAATAATACACACATATATTAAAGAGAGTGAGAGACATTATCAAATCAATTGATTTCTAAGGATTTTTTTTTTTTTGAATTAATTGTAGGAGTTTATAAAACTTAACTAGTTAATTGAGAATGTTAGCAGAGATAAACAAAAGAAGAAAGAGAGAACCGGTTAGGTATCAACCTAAAGAAAACCCCAGAGCGAAAGAAAAAGTGAAACACTAGGTCGCCAAGAGAAATGACGTTATTCTAGTAGGATACTTGAATTAGTCTTTCTTAGTTTTCTCGTTTTATTTTTTTCTGTTTCTGTTTGAAATGAGCGAAGAGGATTTGTTCCCTTTTAATTGAAAAAACAAACACTAGCATAATGAATAGAACGCCAAACGAGAGAGGAAGCAGAGACAAGGATAATTCGAGGTGTGGAACAATAGTAGTGATATTCTTTTTGCTTTCTTCCACTCAAACCACATGCCAACATTTGTTAGGAAACAAAGAAAAAGTAAGCGGGAAGTTTCATTCTGAGAGATACTCGGAAGAGACTGGAAGAATCAGGAGAGACAGAGAGAGAGAAGGGTTAAGGAATTTATGGGTATTTAATTAATTTATTAGTTGATTAATTTAGGAAGTTCTAAAGAAGAAAACAAATTACAAAAGCAACGGTGTCCTGAGTGAGCGATCCGATTCCCATGCAGCCAAGCACTTGCTAATGCACACACATACACACAAGATTGACTTATACTGGCAAACAAGCGTATTCCCTCAAAGACTAATGGGTAAAGCGATTGTTAAAAAATAAGCCAAAAACAAGCACACAAACGAATAGAAATGCACACACGGATACAATCATCGATTGGTTAGACAACAAAAAATGAAACATTAGTGCCACAGAATTAGCAAAAAAATTGTTTGTCATTGACGGTGATCATTGATTGATCGTCATCTCTAAGAGAGATTACATAGGAAATGAGGACAAAAAGGGATAGTGTTGAGAGAATGAATCATTTTTCGGTTTTTAATTGTTTAGTAAATGTTTCCACTACGGCAAAAGAATATCGGGTATAGGAAATCTGTTCTAGACGGAAGGAAACAAAGTAATGGAACGATAGGATGGATTGAAACCAGGCGGGTGAGGGGAAGGCTGTCTACCCATCCGGGATGATCCTTCGTGGTTTTGCCCAGTGGGCTAGAGAAACGATTCAATTATGATAGCAAAGATAAGCGCCGTTTTGTTTGATGGTTTATGTTTAATTTGTTTTGAGTTCCGTACTAGAAGAGGATTTAGCGAGACGATTTGATGTTTTGGTTTTTATTTGATTTTTACCCCGTAGCCTATAATTTACTTATAATTTCGTAATTTATCGCTGGATGCTTGGAAAAGAAGGAGCCGTTAGTAGAGAGCAAAAAAGGAAGAAGAGTTCAAAAGCACATGCGTGCTAGACCTTAGGCGTTTCAGCAATTACAACGTTCCAGGATAGCTTAATTTGTAAATATGAGTATATCTAGTTATGGCAAGTGCAAGAAGAGAAATACTGGAATCATGATTGGTTGAGAGAATTGTACTTTCTTGAAAAAAAGCTACATGACTTGATCTTGATTGTGTTGCATAATATTGTTAGAAAAAATTTAATTTGGTCAAAAAATGGTTATGTTTATCACCTCATGGTTTTACCTTTCTTTAGTATTGCATTTGTTTAAGTCTGTGTGTTTTTGGAAAGTTGGTTATCGTTATCAAAATTAAATTTTTCGAAATTTTGTTTTGTTATTTTATGCTATCTTGAAACACAAACGATTAGTTTCATTTCAATCTCTTGCTATAGTTGCCACTTAAATTCATTTTCTCTCGGTCAATCAAAAAAAAAAAAAAACAATCCAAACATGCTTTAACAAAACGTCACGTCAATCAAATAACAGTCAAAAATCACAAGAACGTTGAAGTTGGAATATCTACTATCAAGCGAGGAAAATGGTGACTAAAAAAAGTACATACTTAAAGGTGAAAAAAAACGAAACCGAATTGCTTTAGGTTCTAAGATCATTACAACAAATCTCTATCGAAATATCAGACGAGGAAGTGAAATATCGTACAGGTGTAGGATTTTGTAGAAAATGTTGCGAGAAAATACACACAATGATAAGCAGAAGGAATAACCCATGCACGGATGATGTTATTGGGGAATTGAGAATAGTTTTTTTAATACTTTACCGCCTGCGGTCGCTATTTTGTTCGAAGTATACAATCGAAAGTGCTAACGAATCCATCGATTTTCTCATTAGTCAGAGTAAAGACAATAAGTTTTCCGTTCCGGCAAATACGGTTCATAAACTGCGGCACGATTCACTAGCGTCCATCATACGGGACGGTGACGTGTTCGTAAGGTATGCCGTAGCAGGTCGTACGGAAGATTCGATTGCAGAGTAGGAATGAAAGAACAGATTTTTAATTCCATCCACGTTTTTATAAGTAGATGAAAGAAATCAATGGCGGCCAATTATTGAGCTGAAGCCACAAATGTTTTCGTCCCATTTGAGTAGAAAACTATTTTCGTACAACACGATTACACAAACTGGCCACAATAAATTTTCTCAAGAGCTATCAACATCCGTCGTCATTAAATACATTTATTTCAGTTTTCGGAACTGTTTTATTTTTTTACTTCACTAAATAGCAATAGTAGCAAACCACTAAAGTTAATTAGGTAAGGCAGCGGCAGAGGCAGCTACCAGTCAATTTTAATCAGTTGGTTACAGGAATACCATCACACTTCACTATTAAAAGTGAATGCGAAAAAATGACAGCTTATTGAATAAAACCATCCAAATTGTAGTAGATATGATGTTCCACCCTTTTCTGTCGAATAGCTAAGAGTAGAGAAAAAAATTCACTATCAAATGTTGTAATTGCATTTATGATTGCCAAACAATCTTGTATTGTACTCCAAAAAAAATACAACAATTTTGCAATAAGTGCTACAATCGGTGTCAATATTATAAACTGTGTTTGCGAGCATTATTCTACATTTGTTTACTTTAGACTATTCGTGATTCCTTAGAATGCAACTTTCATGATATAGAAGTCACGAGCACACACAAACACACATACACAGTTATGCACACAGTAGGAACCGTCAAAATTGAAAAGTTACCTTCCAGAAAAAAAATGAAAATAGACTTTTAGTAACGAAAATAATAGAGTCCATCGAAGTAGAAGAAAATTGTAATGTAGTTTTACTGATTCTTCAATTAGATTCGTGGCAATGATTTTGTTAATAACAAAAAGCCAAATTCTTCGTGAATCCCAGACATTGTCCTCCAGATCTTCTGTATTTGTTACGTTTAATGTGTTCATGTTTGTTTTGTTGTCAAAATTTGTTTATATATTTTATTAGGTAAAAATTGGCCTACCGAGCAAAGTCAAACAAAATTTTTCTTCCCTTATGTTGTTTCCCTGTATTTGCGAAACGTATTGCAAAGTTTCTGGCAACTACATCATTCCCTTCCAGGTAGCGGTAGAATACTCCTTCAGCACGTAAAAATACACTTCCATGCTCGAGCTGTACTAGAAATAGGAGATTTCCACTGAAATGTTCTAATTTCATTTTTCGTCCAACGCGTCCAACAAATCGAACATTAACCGTTTATTTCGATGTTACTATTAGTGAAAAAGTGAAACTAAATTTTAAGAGACTGATATCAAACCAATACGTCGATAAGAGACAGTCGAAGATGCTTTATAGAAGTTTAGGGTGTCTTGGACTAAAAGAAACAAAACTTGGTAGAATTCAAACTACAATTACAACTAATCCTTCCCCGATAGTTCTTCTGCTCTACTTTTTCCTCTTCATCCCATCGATAAACAAAATTTGCTTGTTGAAGCCTTTGGCTTCTTCGGCACATATGATATAATTCTTTCCTGCGGTGGAAGCATGTAATTCGCAAATCAAAGGAAAATCAATTTAGAAACCTTTTCATGAGTGTTTTAGTAGAGTGCTGTAATCGAAGGAAAAAAAATTAAAGAAGTATTGTCTTCCGTTGGAATATTTCTACAAATGTTTTCTAGAAACATCGAAATGAGAGGCAGTTTTTCTTTTCTTTTTGTCAGAGGTGAAAACCATTCAAATATCAAATTACCAAATAAATATCAAATTGACCGACAGACAGTTGAGTCAACCTGACCAACGTAAAAACCAAGCGCATATTGTGAAAGGTAAAAAGCAGAAAGCTAACTTTAAATTATCATTCATGATCTATAATCGTAGCAGGATAATTAAAACAAATAGGTGAAGTGAAATAAGGTGAAACAACTCAACATCATTAATTAAATTGTAGTAGCGAAACTAAAATGAACAGTTGTATTAGTGGAACAAAATAAAAACAACAAATGAAATATGTGTCATTTAACTAGAGAGTTCTCTTAAATAGCTATTATTATAATTAAAATATCAACTCGAATTAAAGCAGCTTCTGAGCATTCAAATAGAAAAACTTTCTTGAATTCAAAAATCACACACACGCCGCATTATATAATAAAATTTACACACTTTTAAAAAGTCAAGTAGTGAAACGTAAATTTTAAAAGCTCATGTTAAAGAAGAGTAAACAAACAACAAAGAAAAACAAGAACCTTAAATTCCCCACCAAGTGAAATAGACTTAGAAGGCAAATCACATAACAAAACAGTAAAACAACACTAGATGTCGTTTGAGAAAACCCACAGTGAAACAATCTCTAGATGTTTCCCAATTGAATGCAATGGAAAATGAAACCTTAGGAAATATTCTCACTCTTTAAACTTAACACGAAACAATTCTGAACATTAAATATACAAAAATGAATCAATGTATCGAAGATAGATTAACAGCAACCAATGATACAACTTTGACCTTACCCCATTTCTGTAATCAAACAACAAGTTGATGATACAAGCCTGCAAAGCGACTGTAAATAATGCTTTTGTGATCCTGCAAACGATACATAGCTAATCTAATACCACATCTTAAACCAACAAACACACACACCTGATAATATTATTATAGAGATGCAACAAACAAAACAAAAAATAAGTATACAATTAAAAAAAAAGTACTGCAGTTACTAGATACAAGCTAAAAATATATATTTGCTCCTTTTTACTCTGCTATTTAGTAATATAAATATGAAACAAAAAAAGCACTCGTATAACTTGAAAAGCATACACATTTTCAATGGGTGGATGCGACGCTCGCACATTACACGAACGTGTCTGCCAAAACAACAGTTAAAAAAAAACAACGTAAGAAAATCGGGATCAGTTTTTATCACATGGAAAGCAGTGAAACCGAAAGACCCTTGTGGACCACAAGCAGAAGCCAACATTTATATTTTGTGTTAATTTTTCCTTATTTGTAACCTGGTTGTAAAAACAACAAAAGATATGCCAAAAATGATACAGATATATATTTTAACGCTCATTATAATAGTGCAGACAGAGTAACAGACACAGGCTCAATAGAAGGCAGATGGTGAATGATAAATTCTACAATCAAAATTTTAGTGATGTGCTGAATTATTCTCAAATTGCTATCAGATGCTTATCGGTTCAAATGAGCTATGATTATTTTGCTAAATCTGTTACAATTCAACCGCAAGATTTTTATAGCAGCCATTTCCATTTGCCATTTCTTGTAATCGGTTTGACACTTCATTGTAATTGAATTATTGGAAGCAAAATAATTATCAACCGAACGAACCATTGTTGTTTCAAATTTGGTATTCTGGCACATCACTACTTTTAATGTCATTACCGGTTCTGCTGTCTAAAATCCATATCGCTTTGAGATCCAATAGAGGAAACAAGACCTTTTCATAATTTTAAATTTTAAACCAATTCACTTACCCTCCAATCGTAAATTTTGTTCCATCCTTCTGTGTTTTTCAAGGTCAAAAGCCATTAGAAGCAATCCTTTGATTTGTGCCTTAAACCGTGTTGTTCCTGTTTTCCTATTTGCCTTGTTAGTTTGGTAGTAGTTTTGATTACAGAAAACAAAATCATAAACACATGCATCTCAAAAAAGCACAAATACACACACACACACATACACGAGAATGCAGAACGGAGCGTTTCTGGCAGAACCACACTTTAGAGCAGAGAAGAAAACAAAATAAAAGTTTTATGCATAGCAGAAAACCGTTAGAAGAAATAAAATGAAACAAATGATTGCCTTGTGAAAGTAACACATTTAAATGAAACAAACAGAAAACAAAACTGGAAACAAAGATATGCGACAGCAAGAAAAAAGTTTATATTTAACATAAATAATCTAGGAGAAAACTAAGCAAAAGGTAAACAAAACTGCTCACCTGTACATAAACTAAATCCATTGGAAAACACTAAACCTAAATACGAAGCTCACTGGTTTGAACAGGCTGGCCGAATTAACAGCACCGAATGGCAATTGAATGAAACAGCAATAAAAGGGATTTCGCTTCTCTCCGCTAGTAGCAGGTTTGGCTCTAGAGAGGAGGAGGAAACAGGGACCAACCTAATTGGCAGTAAATATTCATCGTAATCGAAGGCAAAACCTAACAGAATGAAGTTTTTGTTTTTCTATGCTATTCCCCAACACTAACCATAGTTTGGAGCGGGCTCCATTCATATCCTAATCAATTTTCGAAAAATTAAACAAGTTGAGAGGTAAACAAGATTTTTTTCTGTTGATTTTCTTTGTTTGATAAAAAGTATTGCTCCCGGGCATGTCTGTTTGGAACCGGTAACCAGTAAGTTTCGTACGGGCATAGTATGTTGAAACTGCAACAACAACAAAAAACAACAAATGGAACAACTTAAATAAGAAGTGTACTTGTCGTGTTATCGTAACCATAAACGCAATCGGAAGCAAAACCACATAAATGCGAACGAATCTTAGTTTCGCAAAAACCAATCTATAAGAACGCATAAGAAAGAGAAAGTAATTTTAGATGAACCTAAGTGGGGACAAATATGTACATATATATTTTGGCGTCGTAAAATTTTACGAGATCACTGGAGTTTTAAAACACGTTAGGAAAGAAAAAATGAAACAGCAGAAAAAGTGCGAACATCGAGCAGCACACATTATGACAAATGGTTGTGTTAATTTCCAAAAAAAAAAAAAACTGCAAACAACTAAAGCAAAACAGAGCTACTCTCTAAAAGGAGCAAACAATAACTCGAAATAATCGCTTTTTAGACAAGTTTTACCCCTTAATTCAGAAAAATACTTTTTTCATCGTACTGATTTGTGAGAGTGAAAAAAGAAAACTGTTCTAGGCAGGTAGAAACCGAACGGGAGTGAGAATCACTAGCATCTGTGCACCCCCTCTTTTTCGGACAGCGTCGAGAGCGTTCGCTAAACACACACACAGTGATGCGTTTTTCCTGGTTGTTTTACACTTAGTTAGGCATTAGTTTTCACAAGCAGCGAATTAGCGAAGACGAGATTAGTGAACCCAATGTAGGAGGAAAAATCAAATAAAAACCATCAAAAAAGTCGAACTACTAAATCAAATCGGATCGAGCTGAAGGGTTGGAAGAATTGTTATCAAAAGTTGAAAAGAACGGAGTAAGAAAAAAGGGAAACAAAAGTCGAAAAGCGTCGTCACCAAACGAAGAAAATTATGAGGAAAAAAACGAGAAATCACACATATTTATAAATATATGTTTGTTAAGATTTTTTTCACTGTAAATATGTTTATATCGTTTGATTATTAAGTAACGAGTAACTACGACAAGCAAATGTCTCTACACTAAAACGAAAAAAAAGAACTGCAAGCAAACTAAAAAGGTTTATTTAAAAAAAGCAACAAAAAAATCAAATAAGTTGAGATTTAAAGAAACTCACAAAAAAGGAAAAAAGAAGAGAGAATTTCTAGTGCGAACGTACATCTTCTCTGAAATGAAAGTCGGGGCGAAAATGGGAAAACAAACTCGTACCCAAAATGAAACACAGAGGGTGAAAGATACAGAGACAGAGAGAGAAAATGGAAAACTGAAACCCTCGAGAATACTTGATGACGACTCTATGCAATGAATTATCAAAACGGAATCGCCTTCCGTGCGGCTTTCGTGCGGCCATCCTCAGCAGGTGCTTGTTTGGGAACAGCAGAAAAAAAACGCAAGACCACGGGCGGTGCGTATCCTCTCCGGCAATGGGAGGTTTTCGTTCACGGGGCGGGGTGGAGCAAATGTCTTTTTTATCAGCATTTACTTGTGTACTTTTGTAGTAAAAAAAAAAACGAAGAACCACTTCTAACCAGAGGCGAATACGATTTTGGGTGATTGTTCCTGTGAGGATACTAGTATTAGTTCCCCTGTTTTTCCTAATGATGATGGTCAGAACGTTACCCTTTTCCACCCGAACCTTCCCAAGATGAGAGCAGGGTTAAAACAGCCATGCAGCGGAAATGTGCAATATTGCGAGCTTTCTTAACATTGCAATAAACAGAGCGAATGCAGAGCGTAAACGGATGAACGTTGGGTGGGATGAGGTTGTTTGTAGCGTAATAAACAAAATATCGAAACCAGTGTGCCAAGGAAAAAAAATCCTAGCAAAGCATGGTGTTTGTGGTGCTTTTGCGGGGGTTATTGAAAACTGGAACAGGAAGTGTTCCCTTGAGTTAAAATCAAAGCTCATGTTTTATGCATCTATTTACTTTCTATTGCTTCTCAAGTAAACGTAACTTATTGGAGGTTTGTTAAAATTTTTTGTAGATAGCTTAAAAAATTAATTTCTTGAACGAAGAGGCATGTACTCGGGTGTAAAAGAGGGATCTGTAGATGAACCCTGCGAAAGGTGAAAAGATTTAGCGTCGACCATCTCATAAGGGAGTAACTAAGTGAACGTTTGAAAAACAAATAAACAAACAGCGTAGATGTACTTAGCTGTGAGCCTGTACTATCGGGTGAATAAGCGAATTACGGCTAACTTCTTGAAGGTTAACATCATTGAAACGCTAATTTTACTTAAACAATAGTGGGTGTGAGATACTTACCCTTCATTAAACCACGCCTATTGTAAGCTTTGATACCACTCGTCGTATAGCGGACTGTTTCGGGGCTTAGTTACATTTACCACATCCATTGCAATGAAAATGATCATTCAAAATACCGTGACTTGCCAACTGAACAGCTTGATATTCCCATTCCGGAACCAATCGCTTCTGCCTTGCGGAATTTTAGAAAAGTCCAAATCAATTTGAAAAATGTTTTAGAGACACACAAACAATGTTACACTGACAAACGATAGCTAATTGTCAGGTTACTATAAAATTGTAAAAAAAAACAATAAAACGCCAGAAGACTGATTTAACAAAAATGTAGACATAACGGTAGTATACAGTCGGGAGGACTACATTTGCTGCTAAAACAAGTGATGAAACGATTAGCCACTATAGAACACTCGTCGGTACGTTCAAAGACCTCAACCAAGTGGGCTTTCTGTGAAGAGATGGACAAAAGGTACACATACACACAAACAAACTCAAACAAACAATGATCGAAATAAGCGTTTATTGTTCTGTTGTAAACCTCACTGAATACTGTTGACAAAAGCTCCGCCCCATCCCAGCCCCTCAGTACTGTATTTCGTAAAAGAAGCAGAACTCTGCGCCTACTTCGTCCGCACGTAAGTTCGCACTGAGCCTCAAATTCGGCTCTCGTCGTTCGTCGGAAATTCCTTCGTGTTCGTGGCCGCCTTACCGTCATCGGTTCGATAACAGTGTTATCGTTAACAATCGAACTCAGAAAAAAAGATATGATTACAATATTCCACAGTCACGGCAGCATACCCACACACACGCAAACAAAACTGTAAGATCAAAGTGATTGAGGCTTCTCTTCCAAAGCCACACACGCTCCTATTCGTAAGAGTAAAAGCGACACACTGTTGCCGCACCGCTTGAACCGGGACCGACCGGGGCACGATCGCCGAACGACAGAGGGCTTGGATATTTAATGAATACTTTAATTTAGCGTAAAGTTATCGCAAAATGAACACAATTTAACGAAAAAAAATTAATAAAAAAAATCTAAAGAATAAATCTTACTATTACGAGACAGAGAACGAGCATACAAGAAAAATGAAATAAAAATAATGATTACAAATAATTAAATGAGTAAGAATAAAAAGAATTGTGCATATTTTTGGTGTAATTGATATTATATAAATATTATATATACATATTATACATACATATTATGTAAAATTTGAAAAATAATAAAAAAAACTTTTTGTTATATATCATGCAGCATAAAAAATAGAAATATTTGTAGACTTTTTCAGTGACGTATGTATTTCCTGCTGGTTTTGGAAGAGTTTAGAGAGGGATCTCCAATCGTAGCTCAGAGAAAAAAAAAACAAAACTTTCGTTTCCGGTTTTTTTAGATTAGGAAATCGGTTAGCAGTTTCAGTTCCATCGATGTTTCGTTAGTAAGGACTGTTCTGATTCCAAGACTTCTCTAGAATGCCAATCGGAATCTAGATAGATAAAATTTCCATCGACATTACTCGCATGCCAAGGCTGAGAGGCGCCGATTGGACCATCTATTGAGTCGCAGCAATGGGACGATGCCAGGAAAATCCTCCGACCAGTATAGAACAAATGATAGAGCAAATCTTCTCTGCGGCCGGACCAGTGCGAAAGCAGGAAAAAATGCACTACATTGGCGGAGACGCAAAGCACTCCGGGCCACGAAGCGTCTTTTAAATGACCATCCGAAATTCCTGCCAAGAAACTATCAAAATAGCAAAACGAAAAAGCTGGGAAATTGTATCGACGAGATCAACCCCACACAAAGCGCAAGCGGCTTATGGTACAAGGTTAACGCTATAAACGGGAAAGGAAGAGCCAGAGGCTTGGCAATACAGCACGAACAATCCGTAACAGGAGCCTTGATAGCAGTAACCAATCTGCTAAGTAGATATTTCGCAATCTTCAGCGAGGTGAAAGATTACAGCCCGGAATTTGTTTGTAAAACCTGCGTGACAACTGATTCTATCACCAACGTCACCATACCTGCCGAGAGACGACAGACGAACTTGGTTTCGTCCTTTATTTTTTTAATTTCAGATGGAGGGGAAACCAAACGCCTGAGGTGACCAACCTCAGGGAGTGTGGGGTTGGTTTGAATCAGCGACCGGACCCACTAAACCCCCTCCTGTCTCCAGCCCATAATACTTCCTGGGACGACCGCTAAGTATTGCTTCGGGGAGCGGCTTTTATGCTTTGTGCAACCTCCTGGCTCTCTATCAAGGATTTGACTCTTCGATCAGTTTATTTATTAGCGAGTTTCATGATCATAAATTGAAAAGACTGAATGTTTTCAATATTGTTTTAAACATGCAGTGAGTAATAAATTGGTTTGACATAATTTAGATTTTCTCAATACAATTACTCCATCATCAATGTGCACTGCCCGCATGAAGAAAGACCTTCTACGCACAGTTACAGCGGGACATCAAGATTATCATCGGGGTTATGAACGCTCAAATCGAAATTGACCAATTGACCATCGAAGGGCGGTTTCTCTCGGACATCGCCAACATACGCACCTATCGAAGTGCGAACATTGACTCGGACCACTACTTAGTGGCGGTTTGTATGCGGTCAAAACTGTCCACTGTTTATCAGTCACGACAGAGCCGATACCCGCGGCTCAACATCAAATAGCCACGTAACCCGCGAACTGCCGAAGTCTGCGCAACTCCAACGGTAGAGGAGTTCGGCGCAGCTTCTCTCGAGGATGGCTGGATCATGATCGGCACGGCCACCAGGGAATCCGCGACGACGACACTAGGAATAGACGCGCCGAGAGGCAGAACCAACTGGTATGATTGGGGATGCGAGGCAGCGGTAACAGAGAAAAGCCAGACCTAGGTGAATTACTTGAGGGTAAGGACGAGAGAGAAACTGGAAGTACAGACGGACAAGGAACGATATGTCCACGATCCTAAGACGTAAAAAGTGCCAGCAGGAGGATCGAGACCATGAAGAGCTAAATCTATTCACTGGCAGAACTGGAACGAACCTGAGAGTGCCAGCAGTAGATGCCCAGGTATCAGCCCCGATCTCAAAGAAACTCCGCAATAGATTGGGAGGCTGAAGAACAACAAAGCTACCGGCAAACACGGCCTGCCGGGTGAGCTCTACAAACTTGGTAAAAAACACTTGCTAGAGCAATGCACTGGGTCATTTCCAAGATCTGGGAAGAGGAAAAACGCACGAAGGAGTAAAGCAGGGCGACAAGCTGGAGTGCTGCAACTATCGTGGCATCACGCTGATCAACGCTGCTTATAAAATACTCTCCCAAGTTCTATTCCAACGTCTAACACCTTTAACCAGAAGGTTCCTGGGGTAGTACCACGCGGGTTTCGCGGGACCCCGCGCAACCACGAACCAGGCATTTTCAATCCGACAGATTTTGCAAAAAATGTCGTTAGTACAATGCGTCCACGCATCACATTTTTATCGAGCTATGGCAGATCATGAACGAGAACGAGGATATTTTCCCTTATAAACTGATCAAGGCTACCATGAACCGTGTGATGTGTTACATGCGTGTTTCGCGGATACTCTCGAGTCCCTTGAGTCATGCCGAGGATTGAGATAAGGTGATGGACTTTCCTGTTTGCTTTTAAACATCACCCTCGAAGGTGTTATACTTAGAGCGGGCATCGACATAAGTGGTACGCTTTTCACGAAGCGGGTGCAGCTTAAAGGCTTCGCTGACGAAGTCATAGCACGAAACTTTGCGACGGTGGAGGAAACCTACACCAGACGACTAAAAGTGGAGGCTAAGCGTATTGAACCGTTGATCAATGTGTCAAAAATAAAGTATACGAAGGGAAGGGGCTCCAAGGAGAACAATAGTAGCCTCCCACGCCGGATCATCGCAGACGGCGATGAGCTTGAGGTGGGAAACGAGTTCGTGTACTTAAAATCGCTGGTGACCGCTGACAACAACACCAGTAAGGAGATCCGGGGACGCATTCATGCGGGAAATCGTGCCTACTTTGCACTTCGTAAGACGCTGAAATCCAATTGAGTGTGTCACCGTACGAAGCTGACGCTGTACAAAACACCAGTTAGACCGGTGGTCCTCTACGGGCTAGAGACGACAACACTGACTCAGGGGACCTTGGAGTTATCGAACGGAAGCTGCTGTTATCCATCTATGGTGGAGTACAGACTGAAGACGGAGAATGGCGCAGATGCATGAACCTCGCGCATGCGCTGCTAGGAGAGACCCCCATTGCACATCTTGGTAAAGTTAATAGATTGCGATGGGCCGGACAGTGTCCGGCGGACACGTCGGAAGGATATCGGACGACAACCCGGTTGAAACGACTCTTTTCAGTAACCCCTCCGGCACCAGAAACAAAGGAGCACAGTGTGCACAATGGTTTGATCAGTGAAAGTGATCGACTACTAATATGGCACCATACAGTCCAGAACCGAGTGGAGTGAAGACGACTTCTTGATACAGCACGAGCTACTCCGGCTCTAGCCTGCTAGGTAAGGTAAGGTATAATTCAGATTTCATAAATATTTTTTTTTATAACTTTCTAATGATGAATTTTGTGATTTTTGCTCAAAATTCTATATCGAAAATTTCCACTTTGTTAATTGAAAAATATCTAATGAAAATGATTTGTTTTGTGCAGTATTTCGAACAAATTTGCTTTTGACGCCAAAAAAATTCAAGCTATCATTGCACACTGCATTGTTCTTTTTTTCTACGTGCCGAAAACGATACGAAGTATGCTGATTCAGAAAATTGCATATTTTTTATGATTTGAATGTTTCGAATCACAAAACTATTACAAAAAAAGTCAAACTCAAACGAATTCGTCAAATTTTATTCTAATTTGTTTCTTCTACGAAGTTACATAAAATTTTCTGATCTACACACTTAACAAATTTCGCCGGCATTATTTGTGCCGAGATTTGGACAGCCTAGTGCTCATCCATCTCGGCTGAATTTATTTTACCGAGAATTTCGGGAAACCAGTATTTGACAGATGTTATTTTATGCCGAGAATCTCGGTACGCATTTTACTGCGCTTTCGGCAGATATAACCGAGAAGCGGCATACTAGTCTAACGACTTCTCGGTTATATAAGCTGAATGTTTCGGCACAATAGAGGCGATTTTCCAGCGGAATCCATTATTGAATGTTTACGGAATATTCAAGAGTTTCACGTGCTCCTCTTGCAGTTTCTGTTGAACAGCGTCCATTTCTCTTCGAGTTGCTTTTTCCGCTTAACGCTTGTTTGCACAGGCGTTACACGATTTTTACAAGTACACTATTGCCACTTCGCACGAATCTGTACTACACTTTTTTCGACTTCCGGTTTGAAAACACCTGTAGTTTACACAAATTTTAGCAAAACTTTTATCCGCTCAAGCTTAGTTTTTTTGTCGAAACCTCGGCGAATAATCTGACGACTTTCGGCAACCGGCTTTTTCTTGCTGAAATATCGTTTAGATCCCAAAGTTGCCGAGTAAACTCGGATATTTTTTTTCAGCCGAGCTCGAGATCCAAATTTTTCCAATTTTTTTTTTCGAAAACTGCAGAGCTCTAGCGTGTAAGAATAAAAAGTTGGTGTCGAAGCGTCATTTCTAAGGCCAAATCGCGAACTAAACTGAACGTCAAGTTGAAGTTCTTATTACACATCTTTCAAAATTTCAGAAAATAAAGATTTTTTGATGGACAATTTTTAGAAAAAATCATGGTTTGCTAATACTTGCTAACCTATGAGATATCTAATTCACAAAATAATGTTTTTTTTTCAAATTTTGTGTAATATTTTCACTTAAAAACTTCAAAAATTTCTGTACTCGGAAGAAAAAAAAATTTAAGAAATTAATTCGAGTGAACTCATAAAATTATCACAATAAAACGTGAAATTCAGACAAATTTTATAAAAACTCGTAGATCTCTGAAACTTGAAGAGTTAGAAATTTTATATATTCTGGAAAGTTTCATAGAATTTTGAGATCTACAACTTTGTCCGGAACCGCAAAGCTCTATAGTGTAACGGAAAGAAGTTGGCATCGCAACACCACCTTCGCGGCTCTAATTCAAACATCCAAAATGAAGCCCTAACTATACCAAGTAACTTTGTAGAAGATCGAAAACCGATTGTTCAAACCATGAGAAGGCTAATAATTTCCGCTAGATTCCATTCCTGGCCCAGTGTGCATTGAAGCTACAGAGCGTTTTCAAGTAATGTACTTATTTTTAAAAATGTCAAAAAACCCCAGGTTTAATTTTGGATTTAAATATACCTAAACACTTAAATATAATAGCAAGAAAGGAAAAATATTATTGTAGGATTACTGGCTGCTATCCGGATGGCTTCGATAGCGGTACGGCAGTCCAGTCCTACATCGACCGATGCATAAGCGGAGGAAAATTGGAAGGCTCCCTGGGCCAAATTACCAAATTACCACACTCTATTTTCTTGAACCGTGTATCACCATTTAAGTTAGCGTAACCAAAAAAAAAAAGGCGGTGGATATACTTAAACAGAGTTAAATAATTAAACGTTTATTCTAATTCATAATTATATTTTTAGACTAATGAAATTATATCAATTGTGACGCGTTAGCCAGCGTCTTTTGTTGGCGACAATCTGCTCCCGAACTGACCAGATTGATTGTGCTCTGGACCCATTTACTCCAATCTCCGCTTCTCCTTGTGAAGTTGCCCAGCTCCCATGCCAGTGATAGTATGAGAGTGCCACTCACGCTCTTATCGTGGCCGTCTGCTATCTTTCGGATTCAAATGAAGATGACAATAGATCAGCCGTACGCTGCCAGTAAGTGCCGAGATCCCGCCAGCCTTCTCGCCCGTCGCTATCAGCCAGCCACTCGCTAGGAGAGAATATCATTGGGTAGTGTGAAGTTGTGCAGTGGATCAAGCTGCGATCCAGGGTTGTATGCTCGGGTGGTTAGTGATACTCTCGTACAATTATGGAACAGCTGATGTGAAATTTTTTTTTGGCTGACCTGCGATACTCCACTAAGCGATCAAGGGATAGCACAACTAGTGTATCCAGCTTTATGAAAAAAATGTCTTAAAAAACAAATTGAGTAAAACCGTCCTAAGCGTAAATCCAGGGAACGCCTCTATTAAATAGGAATGAGTAAAACAGAAAAAAAATGAGTTAGTATAGTGTTCATAAATCGATGTGTGCAATGTTTGTAAACATTGCGTTGAAGAAATTTACGTTGCACCTTCGTATATAGTTGATAGCAATGTCGAACAGTCTAGCTTTGTATTGGTTTCAGTATGTACCATTATCAGTGTTTAATCCTAATATTAAACCTCCTATCAGAAGCAGAATAACCACTAGGAAATAAGTGTTACTATATGAGCCAAGTTAAAAGAAACCACTAGGGAAGTAATACGAATAGTATTTTGTTATAATAGGAAAAAGGTAAAAAACGTTGATGTGAAGGTTGTGAGCGATGATCTTTAGTTTCTCAATGCATATTTTGTTGAACTCTAGTGCGATCAGAAGTAAGGTGTCTATTGCACCGATCGCTGTTGTGAACAAGTAGTACTAGGTACTCTGTTTTTATTGTGCATACAAAAATGGTAGATTCTGCAGTTTGTTTAAGATGGATAATTTTTTCGATGCTTATCACGCTCCTGGGTGCAGGTAGGCTAACTGGAAAAAGGTGCAATCTAAAATTGTTGCATTTTGAAGCTAAAACATCTTCGTGTCAATCTTGAATTTTTTAATTATTGCGCAAAACGTAAAAAACAAACAACGGGAACAAATCCATTTAAGCGAGTTGACCTTGCAGTGTGAGTAAGTCAGAGATCGACGTCGAAGGAATGTGTGACAACGAAAGGCAAGTTACAGAGTTTAACGGTAATAATACCAAAACCAACATGGCGACAGCATTATGCATCACAACCAAGAGAATCAATGTCTAATTGGGCAGAAAAGTTCGTACTGACATGCTGCAAAATGGTCCGCACAACCAAGAAGCATACATTGGAGTTCAAGATAAAGATACTGCCCCCATTATACGCCTGCCATCTGTACAACGCTCTTGTTGAAAAAACCGGGTTCGAGCATAATTTTTCACAACTGGTAAAGCTTTATTACATCGTACGCATTCTTGAAGCCTGTACGCATCAACTGAAAAATAAAAAGTTATTTCAGAAATTTTCGGCATTATTGTCAAGGAGTCTGGTGAACGAGATCTCAAGGTTTTATTAATTGCAGATCAGTTTATTTGTTTATTTTGTTTAACAGATTGAGAAATGTATTACAGAAGTTTCGATGAGGAACTTGTATCATTTGGAATACATGTCCTAGTCGAGTCGACTCGACTGCATTATGCTTCAAGGATATTTGCTTTTCATATCTGCACATTTTCTTGCTTTGCAGGTGATGCCCCGATTGTCTTCCCTCAGGACGATCACGAGACACTGGCCAGCCGTTTCGAGCTGGACATGGACGATCTGGAGTACGAGCGAGACAACGAGGGCGACTCGCTGGTGCCGCAGTTGGCGATACCGCGTGACCGTCATGACGATTACGTGCGTCTCCCGGACAAGACCGGACAGTTCGAAGTAGTCTCACGCATGAGCGTTCTGGACAGTCGCAAAAACAGCAGCAACTACGACGCCGCATCGTACGTCAAATTTCGCTTCTACGCCCGGTCGAACAACTATCAGCCGGTGGAGCTGAAATTCAATGAAATTCAGTTCTTGCCCGATCACCACGGTTTCAAAATGGCTCTGCCGACGAAAATTCTCATTCACGGTTGGTTGGGTAACCCTGAGTCAGAGGTCATAGAACCATTAGCGCTTGAATTTCTAGAGTTGGGGGACGTTAATGTGTTGGCAGTAGATTGGGAAGAAGGCGCACGTACCCTACTCTATCCGGTCGCCAGATATCGAGTTCCGAAGGTGGCTGAGGTAGTAGCAGCTGTCGTTGAGAGTCTGTTTGAATTTGGACAAACCCCAGACCAAATTGGAATGGTAGGACATAGCTTGGGGGCCCACATAGCCGGTATGGCAGGAAAGCAGTTAAAACGGAAAGTTGCCTTCATAATCGGTTTGGATCCGGCTTCACCCTTGTTTCGCTTCAAGAAGCACATGGAAAGATTATCTGCTAATGATGCCCAGTACGTGGAGGTTATTCACACAAACGGAAAGGCGCTAGGATTTTTCAAAAACATTGGCATCGCCGACTTTTATCCGAACGGAGGAACTTCACAGCCGGGATGCGGTTGGAGTTTAACTTGCAGCCACGAACGTGCGGTTCACTACTTCAAAGAGTCGCTGCGGACCAGAAATTATTTTGCAAACCGATGCGCTGATGTCGAAAACTTGAGTGCCGAGTGCTCACTGGGGCGGGCGGCACTCGGGGGTTCTGATGAAATCAGACGTGCGAGTAAAAAACCAAGCGGAGTTTACTATGTGTTGACGGCAGCGACTAAACCTTTCTTAAGAAGTAACACTATAGAATGAGGAATACGAAATTACGAAGGGAGAAATGTCATCACTTTTCTGAAGAGTTAATTTTCAAAATTTAGGAAAAAAGGTGAATATAATAATTCGTACTGAGATAACATCAAACTTAGACACAAAACACAATCGCTAAAATACACTTATTTTACTGTCCGTGGGTGAACGACATGATTGTATCCTTGATAATCTCCGAGCACTCCTCCAGCTGCTGCTCGTTAATCGTGAGTGGCGGTGCGAAACGGATAATGTCCCCATGGGTTGGTTTCGCAATCAGACCGTTGTCTTTCAGCCGCAAGCAAACATCCCAAGCGTCGACACCGGAGCTGATGACGATGGCATTTAGCAGACCTTTGCCTCGGACGACCGAAACAACATCCTTGGGAAGTTCCGACAGCGAATCACGTAGTTTTTTGCCCATTCGGTCAGCGTTTTCGGCTAACTTTTCGTCAACCAAAACCTGCAGGGCTGCCAGTGCTACCTTGCAACCTAGTGGATTTCCGCCGTAGGTAGATCCATGCTCACCAGGCTTGATGCACAGCATCACGTCGTCGTTTGCTAGTACAGCGGATACGGGATACAGTCCACCGGAAAGAGCTTTTCCCAAAATCAAAATATCTGGTTTGACGTCTTCATGATCTACTGCTAACATGCGTCCGGTCCGGGCGAGACCAGTTTGGACTTCGTCGGCAATGAACAGAACGTTGTACTTTGTGCATAATTCACGAACCTTTCTCAAATAACCCTCATCTGGCACAACAACTCCAGCCTCCCCCTGGATCGGTTCAACCATGAATGCACACACGTTCGGATCCTGCAGGGCTTTCTCCAAAGCAACGGTGTCGTTGTACGGAACGAGTTCGAATCCGGGCATGAACGGACCGAAACCTTCGAAACTCGAGGGGTCATTCGATGCCGAAACGGCCGCTAACGTTCGGCCCCAGAAGTTACCCTCGGCGAAGATGATCTTCGCCTTGTTGTTCGGTACTTTCTTCACCTTGTAAGCCCACTTGCGTGCAAGCTTGCATGCCGTTTCACCCCCTTCGACGCCGGTGTTCATGGGCAGCACTTTGTCGTAGCCGAACATGGCTGTGATGTACTCCTCGTACTCGCCCAGAACGTTTGAGTAGAATGCTCTGAAAAAAAAAGAATGACAATAAGGTTTTGAGTTTTTTTGAGCGTTCCTTTCCTACAAAGTTTTCGCCAGGAAGCTACAAGTAAGAACACAAAATGGTCGAAACTGGAGCTGATGAGTGCTCTCACACTCAATGTATGAGAACATGTTTTTCAGTCGGGTCTACTATTGTTTTATGTTCACAATTCAACAATGTATTCAACTCAACAATATAACTCGTTTCAAAGAAAAAATCTTATTTTTTTAAACGTTTACTTTTCAAAACTACTGACTTAAGATTTTTTCATTACGTAGATAGCTTGTTCAAGAATACATTCAGGCGTTTTTAGCAGGATTGATGAATATCTCTAAAGATTACAGTGGTCAAGACAGGTGCGGTCTTAAAGCTCAAACTATAAAAAAAGAAAGATTAAAGCTATCTAGGATTACGTGGGGGGTTACGTGAAATTTCGGTTTTCGAATTTTTTTTTGATGCCAAATGACTTAAAAACGCATGAAACGTCGAGAATTGGTGTCATCTGAAAAATTTTTTTTTTGCAAAAATTTACTCTCTGGGACTGGTCGTTTTTTCAATTGTGGAAGGCGGAGTTCAAAATGTTTAGAATTTATCTTTTGAAATTGATCACTAATCTTTCGAAATAGCTTGTATAATGATATACACTATAACTAGCATCGAATACATTATGCTTCATTAGGGTGGTTCATTTATTCGACATAGGGTGGTTCATAATATTGTGTAAAAATGAGTATAAAATAAAAAAAAATACTTTTCACTGAATATCACTGAATTCCTGAAAATATAATATTTGTTATGAGCAAGATCGCGCCAAATGACCTATGGTCGAATATCGACCATTTTTGATTTGAATGAAACTTTGCACACGTGTTTGGCTTAGCAAACTGAGCATTTTTCACAGATGGAGAGATTTTTTACACCCATGAGTTACATTCTAAAAGGGCGTATGCCTTTTGGCATAGATTTTATTCGAAACATTGTAGCTCAGAAACCGTTGGTTGTATAGAAAAACGGTCTGAGAATGAGTTGTAGGGAATTAAAAATGCACCATAAAAAAAATATACACTGTACAAAAAAAATTTTTTTTGATCAAAAAAAAAATTAAAAATAAACATTAAATTTAAATTAAAAAAAAAAGAGTTGAATTTTTTTTTATGATTTTTAAAGAAACTTGACGTTAATACGCAACTTTTAAAAAAAGTCCAGGATGGAGCAAAGAAAAATAATTTTTTTATGGTAGATAAATTTTTTTATAAAAATTCTAATTTAAACATTTTTCAAAATATTTGTATTCTGATATTTTTAAAAGATGCAGAGAGTTATTTTGAATCAAAAAGCTCTTGGTAGTAAACATTCTAAAGGCATCGGTTTTCGAGTTATTTTTAATTCAAGCTCGAAAAGTTATTAATATTTCGGAAAATACACGTTTTTCTTAATTTGTCCATGGTTCTCCAGCAAAAACCATACGTTCATTGGAATGCTTGATCAAAAATATACAATTCAGTCTTTGACAACAAAACGATTGGATAAATAACTCAAGCGCTAAATAGCCTACTTACACGTTCCCCCTTGCCGAATGTTTTATAAAAAAATATGTTTGTCGTGCAACACTACCTACTTGTTTACTAATAGGGGTAAACAGGGTAAGACCGCCCACCGTAGTTTTACTACCAAGTTATAAAATAATTGAAAAATTTCTTTAACGTGTCTATTACAGTATAATTACATAACATTTTGCACGTTTTTCTGTTTTGATAGTGCGCGAACGGTCGCAGAAATAAAAAAAACCTTTCAGCTGGCAACCAGTCAATGCGCTATTGTTTTGCGGCAACGGGACTTAAGGTTTTTCAGTCTAAAAATCAATTGTTTTGTTCGTGAAAATACGTTTAATCGCTTGCCTGAGTCTATCTTCTTTCGGAAATATCGAAGGCCATGAGTAATCTTGTAAATTTTGACTACTTTTTCGGTCAAATATGAAAATGTTCCACTGGGGGTAAAGTCGCCCACTATACAAGGGGTAAAACCGCCACGTATACAACTGCTTGTTGTTTTACTTCAAGACCCAAATGCCTCGACACTACAAAGGGAATATTTACAGGATCAGTAAAGCAACTTCAAGCCACATAAGACATCGATGTTAATCGACCATTTTCGATTTGGTTGAAGCTTTTCTAGTAATATATTTTAACAAGACTTATTTTTGAAAAAAGTAAACCTGTTTGAAAATGGTGTTAATGAACCAAAATAATTTTAGAGCCATTCTGTGCCGAACACGCATCAGTATCGGACGTGTGATCGGTGATCGCTCCGATAGAATATAAAACAAAAGACGTGTGAACAAGTGTTGGCATTGTTTGCCTGGTCGAGTGAAATAAATCCGGGTTCAAGGTCGCGCCTTTGTGCAACTGTTTCGCATCGTGACTACCAGCTGGTGCGTAAGCCGATTTGGCTGCTGGCTGAATTGTGCTACAGCAGTGGACGAGACACAAAAGAGGAATAAGAAGAAGCCATCAGTTGACAGTGAGTTGTATCGCTGTGTGGAGTGATCTCACACCTGGCTCGCTGCTGGTGGCTGTTTGGTGCTGCTGTATTGGTGCTGCTGGCTGTAACGGCTGCAACTTCGAACGATCGGACAACCAACCTTACTGGAAGGGAGAAGTAAAAAGGTACGTGCTCTTGTCGGCGCTAGTGCGCTAGACTTAGCGGGATGGATGTAGATCCCTCGCCTCCCGCGCCACCATCCCCGAACCCCTCTGACCCTGACCCTTCTGTAACCCCCTCCCCTGTTCATTCTTCAGTCCCCCCTCGCCCCATGCTTTACCCAGACGGAGCCCAGGGCAGCTATACTCTCTATTTTCGGCCAAAGGCGGGACCGAAATCGAAACAGACCTGACGAAGGAGTACAAGGGCGTGACCGAAATTTCCAAGGTCCGGCCTAACAAGCTCCGTGTCGTGGTCAGTAACCTGAAAGAGGCCAACGACATAGCTTGCTCTGAGCTCTTCACACGCGAGTATCGCGTTTACATACCCGTACGAGACGTGGAGATCGACGGTGTCATAACCGATTCGAGTCTGTCCGTCGAGTGTATACTGGAAAGTGCCAAAGGGTGCTTTAAAAACAAAACATGTCCCGATGTAAAGGTGCTCGACTGCAAGCAATTGCGGTCAGCATCGATCATCGGTGGCAAAACAGTATACACCCCGTCAGACTCGTTTCGAGTTACGTTCGCCGGGTCAGCGCTACCAAGCCACGTCTCGATCCACCGGGTTCGTCTCCCTGTGCGATTATATGTGCCTCGCGTCATGAACTGCCTGAATTGTAAGCAGTTAGGCCACACCGCCGCCTACTGCTGCAATAAGGCACGTTGTGGCAAGTGTGGGGAGAATCATGCGGATGATTCCTGCAGTAAAAATGCTGAAAATGCATTCACTGTGGGGAGAGTCAGCATGAGCTCTCGACATGTGCGGTGTACATGCAGCGCAGGGATAAAATAAAGAGGTCTCTCAAAGAGCGTTCGAAGCGTTCTTACGCTGAGATGCTGAAGAAGACCGTTACCACTTCTCCCATTACATCAAACCCTTATGATCTGTTGTCCTCTGATGAAACCGATTCTGACGATTCACCAGCGGGAACATCTTACGCCAATCCTGGGGAGTATAGAAAGAGGAAAAATATTTCCTCTCCTAAACTTCCCAGAAAAGGTCCTAAGATTTCTCAAAGTGAAATGAAAGTTACAAGCAAACCAAACAGTGCTGCGGAAAAACCTCCTGGGCTTGCAAATTTAAAGTCCCAGAAGGAGTTCCCAGCACTGCCAGGAACATCTAAAACCCCAGTTGTTCCTTTTGCACATCCAGTTGATGAAACAAACTCTGGATTAGTGAAATTTTCTGACATTGTGGACTGGATTTTTGAAACTTTCAATGTACCCGATCCAATTAATTTTTTTCTTACAGCATTTCTTCCAACAATTAGATCATTTTTGAAGCAGTTGACTGCCCAATGGCCCCTCCTTGCAGCGATTGTATCCTTCGATGCCTAATTCAACTGCGTATATAAAGGATTCTATCTCTGTCTTACAGTGGAATTGTAGAAGTATTTTACCAAAAATTGATTCGTTTAAAGTTTTGATAAATAAAAACAAATGCGATGCATTTTCCCTTTGTGAAACTTGGCTTACTTCAAATATTGATCTCGACTTCCATGATTTTAATATTATTCGCCTTGATCGAGACACCCCATATGGAGGAGTACTTTTAGGGATTAAAAAGTGCTATTCTTTCTATCGTATTAACCTCCCCTCGATTCCAGGCATCGAAGTTGTCGCATGTCAAATGACAATACAAGGTAAAGAGCTTCGTATTGCCTCAATATATATATTCCTTCCAGAGCACAGGTTGGGCAACGGCTGCTCTTTGATTTAATAGAACTTCTTCCCTCGCCACGTTTGATTTTGGGAGACTTCAACTCTCATGGCGTGGCTTGGGGTTCCCCTTACAATGATAACCGCTCCTCTTTAATCTATAACCTTTGCGATGACTTCGACATGACTATTTTAAACAACGGCGAAATGACACGTATCCCGAAACCTCCAGCGCGCCCAAGCGCTTTGGATCTATCCTTATGTTCGACGTGGCTACGGTTGGATTGCACATGGAAGGTAATTACGTTATACGAGGAAATGATTTCAAAAGCGGTCGATTCGATTCAACATCATCCACCACTTGAAGAATACAACCTCCTCGCGGGCTTGATTCTCGACGCCGCGTTGCAAGCCCAAACGAAGAAATATCCCGGCGTAACGATTAAAGAACGGCCTCCCACTCCGTGGTGGGACCAAGAGTGCTCCGATGTCTACACGCAAAGATCCGACGCGTTTTTGGCCTACCAGAAGGGAGGTATACCTGGCGACTATTTACGGTATTCGGAGCTTGATACCAAGCTTAAAAGCTTGGCTAAAGCAAAGAAACGCGGATATTGGCGTCGGTTCGTGAACGAGACGTCGAGGGAGACATCGATGAGCACTCTTTGGAACACAGCCCGAAGAATGCGGAATCGCGTAACGGTCAACGAAAGCGAGGAGTCTTCAAGTAGGTGGATATTTGATTTTGCCAGGAAAGTATGTCCGGACTCTGTTCCTGAGCAAAACATTGTTCGCGATGCGTCTCCGGGCCCAACGCGATAGAATCACCTTTTACGATGACAGAATTTTCAGTTGCCCTCCTGTCCTGTAACAATAACGCGCCTGGGTTAGATAGAATCAAATTCAACTTGTTGAAGAATCTACCCGGCAATGCCAAGAGGCGCTTGTTGAACTTGTTCAATAAGTTCCTGGAGCAAAACATTGTACCGCAGGATTGGAGGCAAGTGAAGGTGATCGCCATCCAAAAACCAGGGAAACCAGCTTCTGATCACAACTCTTATAGGCCGATTGCAATGCTATCCTGTATCCGGAAATTGATGGAAAAAATGATACTCCGTCGTTTAGACCATTGGGTCGAATCAAATGGTCTATCAGATACTCAATTTGGCTTCCGCCGTGCCAAAGGGACGAATGATTGTCTTGCGCTGCTTTCAACAGATATTCAGCTGGCGTATGCTCGCAAAGAACAAATGGCGTCTGCGTTCTTGGACATTAAGGGGGCTTTTGATTCCGTTTCTATTGACATTCTTTCGGGCAAACTTCACCGACAAGGATTTTCTCCAATTTTAAACAATTTTTTGCACAATTTGTTGTCCAAAAAGCACATGCATTTTACGCACGGCGATTTGGCAACTTTTCGCATTAGCTACATGGGTCTTCCCCAGGGCTCATGTTTAAGCCCCCTTCTTTACAACTTTTAAGTAAATGACATCGACGAATGTCTGGCAAATTCATGCACGATAAGACAACTTGCAGACGACAGTGTAATCTCTGTTACAGGAGCCAAAGCTGCCGATTTGCAAGGACCATTGCAAGATACCTTGGACAATTTGTCTGCTTGTGCTTTACAGCTAGGTATCGAATTCTCTCCGGAGAAGACTGAGATAGTTGTTTTTTCTATGAAGCATGAACCTGCTCAGCTTCAAAAACAATTATTGGGTAAAACGATTTCTCAGGTTTTGGTACACAAATATCTGGGTATCTGGTTCGACTCTAAAGGCACCTGGGGTTGTCACGTGAGGTATCTGATGAAAAAATGTCAACAAAGAGTGAATTTTCTTCGTACAATAACCGGACAATGGTGGGGTGCCTATCCAGGAGACCTTATAAGGCTTTTCCAAACAACGATATTGTCTGTTATTGAATACGGGTGTTTCTGCTTCCGCTCCGCAGCAAACACACATCTGATCAAACTGGAGCGAATACAATATCGTTGTTTGCGTATCGCCTTAGGTTGCATGCAGTCGACCCATACGATGAGTTTGGAGGTCTTAGCTGGAGTACTACCATTGAAAAACCGCTTCTGGAGCCTGTCTTTTCGTATTCTTATCAAATGTGAGGTCTTGAACCGTCCCGTGATTGAAAATTTTGAAAGGTTAATCGAACCTAATTCTCAAACCCGTTTTATGACATTGTATTTCCATCACATGTCCCAAAATATTAACCCTTCTTCGAATATTCCAAATCGTGTCGACTTATCAAATACTTCTGATTCTACTGTGTTTTTCGATACATCCATGATAGAAGAAACTCGTGGAATCCCGGATCATTTACGCGTGCAGCAGATCCCCAAAATTTTTTCCAATAAATATCGAAACATCAACTGCAACAATATGTTCTACACTTGCGGATCACTTCTTGATGGGTCCACTGGCTTCGGTATTTTCAATAACAATTTAACCGTCTCCCATAAGCTCGATAATCCTGCTTCTGTTTACGTCGCAGAATTGGCTGCAATTAAGTACACCCTAGGGATTATCGAAAAAATGCCCACGGACCATTATTTCATCTTTACGGACAGTCTCAGTTCCATTGAGGCTCTCCGATCGATGAAGGATGTTAAGCACTCTCCGTATTTCCTGGGGAAAATACGGGAACATCTGAGTGCTTTATCCGAAAAATCGTTTCAGATTACCTTAGCGTGGGTCCCTTCTCACTGCTCGATACCGGGCAATGAGAAAGCGGACTCTTTGGCTAAGGTGGGCGCAACAAACGGTGATATTTATGAAAGACCAATTGCCTTTAATGAATTTTTCGCATTTGTACGTCAAAATACGATCATCAGTTGGCAAAATTCTTGGACCAAGGGGGAACTGGGAAGGTGGTTACATTCCATAATCCCCAAGGTATCGACGAACCCGTGGTTCAAGGGTTTGGATGTAGGTCGGGATTTCATTTGCGTGATGTCCCGGCTTATGTCCAATCACTATAGATTTGACGCGCATCTCCGTCGTGTTGGGCTCGGGGAAAGTGGTATCTGTGCCTGTGGTGAGGGTTTTCACGACATAGAGCATGTGGTTTGGTCATGCCCTGTACACCGTGACGCCAGGTCTAAATTAATAGCTTCCCTGCAGGCCGAAAGTAGGCAGCCGGCTGTTCCTGTTCGTGATGTCTTGGCGAGCCGTGACCTATCCTACATGTCCCTTATATACGTTTTCCTGAAATCCATCCACGCCCCAGTTTAATCCTATTCCCTTCCGCCTACATCCAACCAAACGACAAGAACACGTTAAGACCCCGGATCCGGAAACAGCAACTAGACCCGCACGATACTCTCAGGTCCCGAGGGAGACAACCCAATATGCCAGTCCGTAATATCTTGGCCCAGCAGCGGAACATATTCAATATGCTGCTTACCTATGGCGATGGAAAACCATCAAACAACAAATCAGTGCTTTTAATGCAAATCATTCTAGCTTTAAGTTAGATTTAGTTTCAGCTCGTAGTCGGCAGCGAGGATAAAAAATTTGCTTTTAGTTATTAAGATACTTTAGAAAGTAAGCTACCAGATATAATTGGCGCCGTTAAACATTGAATTGTATTTCTGCCGTGTCAAATAAATTATAGATGAAGAAAAAAAAAAATAGAGCCAGGACGGTTTGTTTGATTGGTATGACGTCTCCGGCAGAATTGAAAATAGTAGTTTTTTACTTCCGAAAAAAGTACACACTCTAAAAAAATTTAAAGAAAAGATATAAAAATAGAATTAAAATATATATATATTTTTTTTCAAATTTATTTAAAAAAACATGTTTTTGCCCGTAAAATCTACAAAAGGTAAGCTAAAATTTGATGGTTGTTGGATCATGGAGTTATAGAAATATTAATAGCTCAAATTTTGTGAAGAAATTTTTTTTGGACGGTTTGTATGGTGTATAGAGTCGTTGGTAATTTTGTTCTTCAAAATAAAAGAGCATAGAAAATTGAAAATATAAATAAAAGAAATAATAATTATTAGTATTTTTCTATACATAATAAGTCTTCAAAAGAATCATACAGACAGGTTTAATGAGTTTTAATTTTTAGCTTAAAGATAGGTTTATTATGAATTCAATATCTTTAAAAACCCCAATTCTGAAAAATCTATTTATTTTGAAAACCAAAAAAGTTACCTAAACATTGATTTGAACTTGAATAATCAGAAAACAAAATAAGTTAAAACTTAGAAAAAAAATTTTTTTTAAAGATTTTTCACAGTGTATATTTTATTTAAAAAGAAAAAAAATATACCATCTACAACTTTGTCAGAGACACTATACCGATAAAATCAACCGTTTCGGCTCTAAAAATATCGTTTATCCTCAAAAAATGGTGGGCGATCTTACCCCGCTGGTGGGCGGGCTTACCCCGCATGAAAAAGATCTGCACATTTTCAATGAATTTTAAAAAATTCAAAAAAAATTTGGAAAATAAACAAAAGTATTTCAGTTCTTATTTTTTAAATGCGGGTATTGAATAGAAGAACCTCTTAGCGAAGAAAAAATGAAATTGCAGCCGCAACTTTTTTTTCTATAAACAGAATTGCTTAAGGTCTTACCCCGCTTACCCCTAATAACTGTTTGTAAAGTACGCAACCAATAACTACTAAGTTACCTATAATATCTGTTTTCGTATATAAATACGATTGCACTACTCCAGATGTGTTAGTAACAGTTTGCATTTTGTGAAGATAAATAAAGTGAAAATGGAATACACCAAGCCCAAATGCTGTAAACCCTTTCCTGATCATCGGTGCTCATCAAGCTTACGCAAATTAAACGAAAACCCTTCCTTGTTTACTATTCAGAATCTGGAACACTTAAGAATATCAGCTTCATCATAATATCGGTGTTCATTGCCAAATCATGAGTTTTTTAAAAACAACAAAAGAGTTGAAAAAAGCGATATTAATGTCTGATGGAGCTGCCTCACAATATAAAAATAGAAAAAACTTTGAAAGTCTTTGCAAGTTCAAAACAAAATATAACGTCGATGCAGAGTAGCATTTTTTTGCGACTTCTCATGTTAAAGGCCCATGCGAAGGAATTGGTGGCATATTAAAACGATTGGCAGGAAATGCAAGTTTAGCTAAAGAACATAAACATCCCATTACAAGCGCAAAAGAATTGTATGATTGGTCAAATCAGAAAAGTAATAAAAATTCATCAAAAATGTCATTTAGTTGGGTATCATATGAAGAATATGAACAAGGAGTAAAAGAATGGATATATATTTTCAAAAAATCTATAATAATAGCTGCCACACAAAAGTATTACTCTTTTGTTCCGATTTCAGAAAATAAGATACAAACGAAGCTGTTTTCAAAAGAGGACGAATCATTTACTTATGATGTATATAAAATATAAGGTGAAACTAGTTCTGTAAAGTATCTATGTCCTAAAAAAAATGTTCCTAAGATAATAAAACTCGAAAATAAATATTTGATTCTTATATATATTTATATCACTTAGAACATTTAACTCTTTTCTTGAGAACCGTTCGCCCAATCGTTTTGTTGTCAAAGAATGAATTGTATATTCTTGATCAAGCATTCCAATGAACGTATGGTTTTTGCTGGAGAACCATGGACAAATTAAAAAACGTGTATTTTCCTAAAAAATTATAATTTTTCGAGCTTAAATTAAAAAAACTCGAAAACCAATGCATTTAGAATGTTTACTACCAAGAGCTTTTTGATTCAAAATGACTCTCTGCATCTTTTGAAATCATCAGAATACAAATATTTTGAAAAATGTTCGAATTAGAATTTTCATAAAAAAATTAATCTACCATAAAAAAATATTTTTCATTTCACCACCCTGGACTTTTTTTTTAAAGTTGCGTATTAACGTAAAGTTTCTTCGAAAAAAAAAAATTAAAAAAAAGTTCAACTCTTTTTTTTTAAATTGAAATTTAATGTTTATTTTTAATTTTTTTTGGTAAAAAAAAATTTTTTTTGTACAGTGTATATTTTTTTATGATGCATTTATGATTCGCTACAACTGATTCCCAGGCAGTTTTTCTATACAACCAACGGTTTCTGGGCTACAATGCTTCGAATAAAACCTATGCCAAAAGGCATACGCCCTTTTAGAATGTTACTCGGGTGTAAAAAATCTCTCCACCTGCGAAAAATGCTCAGTTTGCTAAGCCAAATACACGTGCAAAGTTTCATTCAAATCAAAAATGGTCGATTAAATTTTCGCGTATTTCCAGACGATTTGAAATGATTTTGCTCTTAATCATTGTCGTTAGGGTGGCAATGTTGTATTGGAAAAATTATAAGTAAAATGGTAAAATGGAAATTTTTAGAGTGGAGAATGTTGAATGCTTTCATGTCATTTGCAAAATTACACACGGGAGGTACATGGAATTTTGATATTTGAAAAATGTTTTCGATTCCAAGTGTCTTAAACTTTTAAATGAAACGGTGGAAATTGATGGAATATGTTTTATTACTTCGTTTGTAAAATCTACTCTCTAAGACACTTTCACTCGTCTTTCGAATGTTGTACCAGACAATTTATTCGTTTTATTTACCACAATAATGTCCTTTGCCAACACTTGATTGAACACACGTGCTCTGGCTCATATAATCGGACAAAAGACTGTGTCGATGTTATTCAGTGATAATGAGAGTATAGGAATCTCAATCAGATACGCAACACAATTGACTCGTTCAGTTCTACCATAAATTTTCTGTCAAGTTTAGATCATCAGAACGTGAACGTGCCCATTGGCTGAAACTTTGCATAGACGTTTTTATAGGCAAAAGATGCCATTTTGTGCTATTGGTTTAATTTATTGAAACACAACTCATTTTTGAAGAGCTATTGGAAAATGCTATTTCGGATAGGTATTGATGATTACAAAAATTTTTAGAGCCAACACGGTTCGTTTGCACGGTGTGACATCTTCGGCAAAGTTGTAGATAATAGTTTTGTTTAAAAAAAAAAAAAATATACACTCTAAAAACTAATTACTAATTTAAAAAAAAAATAAAAGAAAGTTATAAATTAATTATCGAAAACAGCCCATTTAAAAAAAAAGATTTTTTTTTATAATAACTACGAAAGTTTACCTGAACAACAAAACCGGCCATGGAGAAATCAGAAAAAAAGTTTTTTTTTTAAATTAATTTTTTTTTTCACAGGGTACATTTTTTTAGAGGAACGAAGTTATTATTTACAACTTTGCCAGATACACTATGCCAATCAAATAAACCGTTTTGACTGTACAAATATTCTTGATTCCTCATAGAGTGTTCTATTGGAAGTTTAAAATATGTCTACAGTCGAAACGGCATAGTGTCTTCGGCAAAGTTGTAGATAATATTTTGTCCTTCCAAAAAAAATATGCCTTTAAAAAAAAATAATTGAAAATAACTTTTTTTTTCAAAAAATATTTTTTTTTAAAAGATAACTTATTTTTCTTGATTTCTATATGATCGGACTGGTTTCATTGTTTTGATAATCTTTCGTAGGTTTTATTAAAAAAAATCGAGTTTTTAAAAAATGACCCCGTTTGAAAAATTAATTTTTAGTCTTTCTTCTAACTTTTGAATGAATAATTTTTTGAGTGTAATTTTTTTAGAAAGACAGAATTATTATCTACAACTTTGTCGAAGACGTCACACCAATCAAACGAACCGAAGTGCTTTTTTTATTTTATACTCATTTTTCACAATATTCTGAACCACCCTATGCCGAATAAATGAACCACCCTAATGAAACATAATGTATTCGATGCTAGTTATAGTGTATATCATTATACAAGCTATTTCGAGAGACTAGTGATCAATTTCAAAAGATAAATTCTAAACATTTTGAACTCCGTCTTCCACAATTGAAAAAACGACTAAGTCCCAGAGAGTAAATTTTTGCAAAAAAAAATTTTTTTCAGATGACACCAATTCTCGACGTATCATGCGTTTTTAAGTCATTTGGCATAAAAAAAAATTTCGAAAACCGAAATTTCACGTATCCCCCTTGGGTGATTTTTCGGTTTTCAAAAAAGCCAAACTTCAATCGCTTTGCGCCACCCCATTTTAAGTCCGATTGAGCTGAAATTTTGCACAGGGTGTTTTTTCGAGCAGGTGAACATTTTTTATAGGGTTTTTTTTTTTAAAATTCGAGATGACCATTTTGGCTGGCACCCTACTATTCATGTTGTCTGTGCTAGGAATGCTCACATTTGATTGGTTCTTGTTTGCGTAAAATTGTGTTTGAAACTTTTTGCCAATTTGAAATGCTTAGCAATGAAATAATAGTAATAACTAGCGTATTACAAAATTGTCCGACATTTTACCGATCCAACAACATGTTGCTTATTGTTATCCTTCATGTGGGTATGCTGTTATTATCGTTTGAAATCTGACGCAACATTTGTCAGTTTCATTTCCAATTTTACAAAGACATTCCAGTATAGAAAACAAAGACGTAGTCCCACGTCGAAACTAACAGCACATAATGACATCTTTAGCCCATAAAAAAATCCGTTTTTTTTTTGTTGAATTGCATTAGACTAACATTGAAGTTTAGTATATCTAAATAATGACAAGAATCAGCAAAAAGTTGTCAAAGGATGTAAATATTGTTGAAAAATATTGTAAAAATTTCATTATTGATCTCCCCTCCATTAAACAAACTGGGTTGAAAACTATGGATTGGTACAAAAAATCATTTCAGATCTATTTAAACTCGTATTTTTAGATAGACAATTTAAGTGCCTAGAACTCTTCTAAACATTGAAAAAAACAACAAAAACATTGAAAAAAACGACAAAAACCCTTCCATTTCCTGTTCCACGTTAAAAAATGCTAATTGTTAAAACATTGATATTGTACGTACACGCAAAAGTTCGAGTGTGCGTAACCAGATCATTTATGAGCGAAATTAGCGCATTTAAATTTGGAACCAATACAACGCATGTGGGTTTGGCATAATGCATTTGATGCTCTAGCATATTTTAAATGTATTACGCAGCTCGAAACCACGACACTTATAAAGCCTCAACCGATGTTCAAAAGGCTGGCATCGTTATAACAGTGCAACCAGCAACTAATACTGATAAGTTGGGTACTGACAAAATAAATAAATTAGTGCCTGATCGATTAGATCGAAACTCTTCAAAATTTCAGAAGTAAAAAAAAAGTTAAAGAAATAAATACCAGTGTTTAGTGATTGTTACATCAAGGCAACCAATGAAAAATTGTCCTTGACATCAGAGTGGAAAATTTGATTATTCTTTGTCCAATCTCGAATATAAATATATGTTCTTTAGTAAAAACTCTCAAGTTTATTCAAGCCTTTGGACATATTATTTTGGCGACGAGGATCTCAAGAATCCACGAACATGGCAGAAGATAGAGTTGATAAGCAGCCGCAACCGGGAATTCAAAATATGATTCTCAAGATGGCCCAACTTTTACAGCAGATGGTGGCTCAGCAGCAGCAGCGTCAGTATCAAACCCCGGAGCAGATTTTGGAGTCCCTCTCATCGAACATCATTGAGTTTGACCTCGACGAAAAAACGGAGTTACGTTTGGACGCTGGTTTAACCACTACCAGGACCTCTTCGAGAAGGATGCAGGCCAGCTGAATGATGCGGCGAAGGTACGTTCACTTCTCTGGAAGCTGGACAACCATTTGCACAGCCGCTATCTCAACTACATCCTGTCAAAGCTTCCCAAGGACGTGAAGTTTGAAGACACAATCAAGATTCTCAATAAAATCTTCGGGCACCAAACTTTAACTGTATTCTCAGTCGCAGGGAAGAAAGATCGGGCCTTAGCTAGCGGGTCTATAAGATCCAACTCGTCCAAGTTCTTACGGTCTGCTCTTATGCTGCTGCAATGTTAATAGAAAAATTTCCAACTCAAAATTGACCCCCCCGGGCCCCCTCTGACTACGCCTATGGTCAGCAGGCAAATGCCAAATGACAATACTAACGCGTTCGAAGAAATATTGGAAAAATTTCACATTGCGTAGCCGTCCAATAAAAAAATTGACTTGTTCCTATTTTAAATTAAATATCAAAACGCATGTCTCACCTGGAGGTCAGCGCCAGCACCTGGGCCTGCTCGGTCAGTGCCTGAACGATTTTCGGGTGACAATGTCCCTGGTTAACCGCCGAATAGGCACTGAGAAAGTCGTAGTATCGTTTACCCTCGACGTCCCACACGCACACGCCCTCGGCACGGGCTAGCGCAACCGGAATCGGGTGATAATTGTGCGCTCCGAATTTATCCTCGCGATCAAATACCTCCTGGGAAGCCTGTCCCACTGGTAAGTTCTTCAGTACGACCGTCTCCTGGACGTTGTAGAGTTTCGTCTTTGTTGCCGTCACGGTGGACGACATGTTTGCTGTATGAAAAGAAAAAAAATATTCATAAAAAAAATCTTTTCCGTTTTTTTTAATTGGGTAATAGGGTAACGGGGGTATTTTGGCCAGCTTTGGGAAGTGT
This sequence comes from Wyeomyia smithii, assembly GCF_029784165.1. Classification (NCBI taxonomy): domain Eukaryota; kingdom Metazoa; phylum Arthropoda; class Insecta; order Diptera; family Culicidae; genus Wyeomyia; species Wyeomyia smithii. Next base: position 199,946,527 of record NC_073695.1, on the reverse strand, counting down.
TCGTACAGTTCATTAAAAACAAGCACAATTTTTCAACATAAATACCTACTCTATTATTCCATTGTTAAAAGCTAAAAATGTCTATTTTAATAGAAATATCAAAATTTCTACGAAGTACTAAAAACATGTTTTGGTCCACCAAATTTTTACTTTGGCCCACCTTTATATCTACAGACGTGTATGGAAATAGTTCGGACTAATTATATTTAGGATCATCATCGGTATTTTTAGAGCAAAAATAGTGGGTTTGAGAAGAACATCCTTCTGCTGTGAATTTTTGTAAATTTTAGGCATCTAAAAATGAAAGGATTTGGCTTATAGCGGTTTGACAGGCATTCTCATCCAATTTCATATCGTTAAATGTGATAAATTAAGAAGTAATTACCTGTAAATTGTCAAAAGCTGCTTCTTTGTTCACGTGCAACGGCCGAACGGTAATCAAGGGAGATGTCAAAACTTGGCATGGCCAAAATATGTTTGCTTCAGAAAGAATTTTCATATTAGCGTTTAACCACTTTTTCAAATTTTTCCAACATGTTAGAGTATGCAAACTGTTTTATGACATTTTACTGATGTTGTTACAACAACAACGAATTGTTTCAAAAGCATACATATTTGTTACAATAGCTTCCGGACGTTGACTTGTATATTACCACTTCCTCTTGACTTTGGGTTGACTCAGCCATGACTTTGAATATGTATGAACTAATTCCAAAATAACACTACCTAGAGCCAGTTTTTCGCCGAAAATTATAGTGTTTTATGATTCTTAGGTGTGTTATTCAATATTGCATGCATAGTTTTCTAATATTCATTGGATTTATCAGATAAAATGCGTAAAATGTTACCGGGTGGGCCAAAATATGCATGTGGGCCAAAATACCCCCGTTACCTTACTTATTTTTGAATAAATTTATCGACATGAATTGTTCAGTTTATTCGTGGTTGCTATGCTATATCAGCTGGATATTATAGCTCGCATGACAACAATGATCATAAAGATTGAATAATACGTGAATGGCTATAAAAAGTCAGCGAGACTTGACTCCCATACCACAAACCGCACCGGCGGGCGAAGGGGAGGAAGGATGCTTGTTTTCGCGAACGGAAGATTCCACTGACAGCAGGCGCACGCAATCGCAACGGAGGACATGACCGCCGCAGCACGCTCCTCTCGCGCGAGTTCGCGAAACCGTGAGGTAAAGAGCGATGACGATGTGACGCCGGTTATAAACCTTTTTCCTTTTGTTTTCGTATTTGCTTTGCTCGATGCAACTCCCCTGCCGCGAGTAATCAGCAGCAATTGAGCCGGTATGCAAGACGCGCAAAAACGGGGATACGAGCTATTTTTCAATCTCAACAGCTGGCACTTTTCTCTGTTTTTGTTTTAATGGAAGCGGGTTGATCTTGATTGGAATTGTAGTTTAATGCCTAGGGCCGGTGAAGAACAATTCATTTTTGATAACGAAACTGATTAAGTTGTGAACCTGTGTATTTGAATAAAAAAACACCACTTAATATTTGTTCGATTACTTTTCACGTACATATGATATTGATATACTCAATCTAGTAGCAATAACTCTATTACAATTCAATTAAACTAGATGAACAGTACTACACTATCAGCGCGTATCCTTAGACTGAGAAGTGATCTGATAGATGCAAATCTTTTATTGATCCGATTAGTGCAGATTGTCTTTATGGTCCTAGCTGAGGCTGCCCGTGAACGTTTCAATCCGCTAATGTCATTACATCAGGACAAGGAAGCCTGTCTACTAATCGGTTGATTGAACTAATCAGGAAGAAAAACAGCAAACATAATCAAACTGATTGGCCATGTTTTTGTTGTGAAACAACGGCTTCTCCGCATTGCATTAGAGTAACAAAGAAAACATTTGCCATGTGGATTGTTTATGCCAAATGCACGTGTTAATAAGCTTAATATAGCATCACTAATCATGATGATGACAATTGAGGTTGATTTTTTCTCGATTGTTGTTTATTTTGAGATTTTCCCGTGATGAATTGTATTTTGTATATTTGTAAGACTGCTAGAAAACACTGTTAAACACAGGTTTTGCCCTAGAGCTCAAACTGAAAAAAAAATTAAAAACTATAACTTTTCAATTATTCCTGTTGGTACACCTAGCAAAGAACATTTTTAGAGACTTCAATGAGTTTTCCCGTAAGCCAATGAGGAGCGACGAACCCGGTGCGCACTGACTGTGCGGCATTTTTTTTAGAGTTAAATTTTTTTAGAGCTACTATTGAAGCTTTAGGGCAACATTTTTTCGTTTTCGTCGAACAGTTTTATCTAAGTTTTCGTTTCTGAAATTTAAATTGTCGATATTGATCAAAATTCAAGACTCGTTTTTTCGACTGATTAAAATAGACGCCAGTGACTAGGCCGTTCATTACCCTATTTGCCAGACTTTACGATAAGCTGTATGTCACCACCGGCAGGCCCGCAGCGACCGCAGATAGCATGCTTACTGTGCGTGATCACTGGTGAATACCAAGCAGTCCCGAATCAGCAGCGATAGATTGCCTAGGGATGGTGAGGTTCAGACACTAGGCCATCGAGTCCTCGCAAAAGCCACATTGATCCGGAGGCATCTCTGACGGAGTATCACCCAGATGCACTAACCAACCAATTGAGCAGGGATGCCACACATACAGATTAATCTGTATTTTACCGATTTTTGGGCCGAAGTAACGTTACAGAATCTGTATGTACAGATATACAGGGGTGGCATTGCGCAGCTCGATTCGACCGATTTTCGCTATTTTCGAGTAGGTCTCATACTGCCAGTTATGCTTCAAACTTAAAAGGAGCTGTCATTGTCATTTGTCCTGCGGCTAATCTAACCCGCAAAATCGAAAAAAATACGAAAAACTAAACATAACGCAATGTCATGAAGGACTTTCCCAACACCACGAGCCAAACCCCTGGCCTCCGGTTGCTGAGTCACCACGAACAGCGAGTGACGGCAGCCGCGCAGAGGTCGAGGAGGCGGCAAGGGTAACGGACGGTGAACTCATTGAGGTCACAAACTCCCTGAAGGTAAGCAAGGCACCGGGACCAGGCGGAATCCCGAACCTGACCATTAAGACGGCCCGGGTTGTTTAGGGCCGAGCAGCAGGCCCCCACGGGTCGACGCTTGGTGACCGTCGAGGCCATGCACGCGTTGTGTGACCACCGATAGGTGTGTGATAACATCGATTGCACTAACCCGCCTATTGGTACCGATACCAGTAAGGTTCCAGTTATGGTGTACTGGTCGCTGTGTTTTAGGTTTTTGAGATGGAATACGGTTTTATACCACGACGTTGGGCTGGCACCTGCACCGAGCTCCCTTAGTAAAGTCGTGTGACAACGGCTTGAAACGGCGAGGTGGCATACGGTCGCAGGGGTCTCCGCCCCGTAAAACCTGGCAGGCGTTCCGCGAGCATTGCCCGATGGGAATTAGGCAGGAGTGGGATCAGATACCCTTTCCTGACTTACGCCGGTCGGGAGGCGTCATAGTTGCTCATGAGGGGCTATGACGACCTCCACTAGCCATGACCTCACTGCTCCGGCATAGACCACCATGGGACCAGATAGGCGACCACTCCACAATGATCAAGGATAGCGGCTAGAAGGGGGACCCTATTAACCAGCGGAAGGGGCGGACGGGCTACTAAACCCGTTTGCCAAGCGAGGCATCGCACGGTCTCCACTAAGACTGGCTGATGCCGGTGAAGGCGGCGCACAGGTTAGTACACCTTTTGCAACACCGACAGGGGAGTTCCGAGTTGGGGCAACGACAAAGATTGGCGGCAAGGTGGATACACCAAAGACCGACAAAGAACGGGAGCAGATCTCCGGGGCTATGCTACTCTGAGCTGTAGAAAGCCACATGGATAAGTTTCCGAGTGTAGAGGCTGTGTCCGTACAACTTGATGAAATACTCAAGTGCACGGACGAACGTAGCAACATTTCGAAAGACTTGAAGCAATGTCTTTTGCTGCTACGTATGAATATCTGCAGCGCAAAATCCGAGTTTGCGGAAGCCCTTAAGCGGGCTAATGATGCCGAGAACAAGGCACTTGCGCTGGAGGTAAGGCTTAATCAGCCTAAAAATGGAAATGCTGCAACTGTTTCTAAATACACACAAACAGCTGCACCATCGTTCGCCGAAGTCTGTTCAGGTGAACCAGTGATGCCACATATACAGATTTATCTGCATTTATACAGATTTTTTGCGTATTTTACATACAGATATCGGCATATACAGATTACAGATTTTCTGGAAATAATACAGATTTATACAGATTTTTTTGGTTTTCATGGGCTCGTAAATTAAACTTCTTTATATAGTTGAAAAACATAAATTAACTCAAATACGGTGGAGCGTGTCGGAGGTTTTATTATATTCATATGCTACGCATAAACGTGTGCATGAATGAATCACGGAAAAAATGTTAAACAAGCTATATTGCATTTTTTTTCGAGAAGGATATGTCCAGTCATATGCAGATTTTATTTTACATATTTTTCAAATTTTACCAAGGTGATAAGATTTTTTGAGCTCCTAAAAGCAGATGAAAATGTGGCATCACTGAGCTGAACCGACCGGCAAACGTACCAGAGGCTCTCCGGGGGAAGCGGCCCCCAGGAAAGTTAAACGAGGGCGGTTGTTCGAAGACATACAGGAGACTGGCCCATCAGCTAGGCCAAGTAGGGAACCGGCGAACGGCGAACGGACCACCGTGGTGGACAAAAAGCGGCAAAAGTGGGAAAGACGCGTGAAGTGCGGCGACCGCAATAAAAAGCCGCAGGGGTCGAACAGGAGGAGCAAGGGCGACGCGCTCATTTTCAATCCATTTTCATTCCATAAATTACATGGAAGGCCATAAGAGGCGAGGCTAAGCTCAAAGATCTCGGCGCGGATGTCAGGTCAACTCGTCGCACAGTGGGGCGACTCCATACAAAGGCTGGCCAAGCAAAAAAAGTGTCGATAAATGCGACAAAAACTTGGTATTTACATAATTTTGGGGTGCTGAGCACGAATTTGGCATCCATTTTTTGTTTGTGGCGGTCCATAAAGCACGAAATCCAATTTTTCATATTTTGTTGTCACTTTTTTCCTTTTTTATAGAATTCTATGATCTTTGACCACAAGTAGTGCCACCGGGCGTCCGCCCCATTGAAAAAAATACGTAGTTTATAACCACAGAACCACGGGGACCACTACGTATTGAGTACGATATCATGAATTTTCATTAATAGGGTATCATGATTATGATTAAAATTAATCCTGGATGAAATTTCAACTTCAAAAATAAAAACTAGAAAAATCTGCTACCGCTTTTTTTCACTAAAGTGACAATTTGCGCAGTTTTGCGCTACAGCAGACAGTATGCATTTGAAAGCTTACGTTTTTACCTAAATTTTGATTGTAGTCACAACCGTGGCAAACTGCGGCAACTAAACTTTTAAGCTACTTTTCTACAAAAAATCTCGTTTTTTTTATTTTTTTCTAGTGTCAGGCCTACTATGACCAAATTTTACAATACCTAATGAAAAGAGTTTGTTTTACACAATATTTACAACAACTTTTTTTTGACGTAAAAAAATCCAAGCTATCATTGAAGCTACAGAGCGTTTCAAAGTAACGTACTTTTTTCAAAAAAGAGACAAAAAACGTCAGTTCGCCAAGCTTTGAAGTCATAAAAAATTTAGATTTCATGATATTGCGCCAAAATTTCGGATTTGGACACTTTTTTTTTCAATCAACGTTTATTTGACACGGCACAATACAAGTTAATGTTTTACGGAGCCAATTAAATCTAGAATTTTACTTCATAAAGTGTCTTAAAAACTAAAGACAAATTTTTTATCCTCGCTGCCGACTACGAGTCGAAATTAAATCTAAGATTAAAACTAAACTTAAACGCGTTTTAAAATTGGTGATTTGTTGTTGGGGCGTCATAATGTTCTTCAAACAGCCAAAAACAATGAGCAGCTTATTTGTTATGTTCTGCTAAACCAAGACACGAACTGGAAAATGGACTTTCTCGAGCCTCTAGTTGCTGGTATCGTGCGGGGTCTAGTTGCTGGTTCTAGATCGGGGGTCCAAACGTGTACTTGCGGTTAAGTTGGATGTAGACGGAAAGGAGTGGGGCTAGACTGGTGCATGGATGGATTTCAGGAAAATGTATATGGAGGACATGTAGGGAAGGTCAATGCTCGCCAAGACATCACGAACTTGAATGTTATAGAAATAAAATAAAAATATTATGAAACAGCTAACGAAAAAAAATTTTTGAGTTGATGACCAGCGATGCGAATGCTCAATGCTCGCCAAGACATCACGAACTTGAATGTTATAGAAATAAAATAAAAATATTATGAAACAGCTAACGAAAAAAAATTTTTTAGTTGATGGCCAGCGATTCCCCACTGTGCGTCGGTCCCGTATCGGCGAGATGATCTTTAAACTCTGTAGGGAAGCGAAAGGTAAGGGTTGTACCTATAAAAAGGCGGCCCAAGCAATGTTAGGCGAGAATGTTCAAATCCGAGCTCTCACCCCAGAAGTGAATCTACAGCTTAAAAACCTGGATGAGATCACCGAAGGGCGCGACATAGCCGTACGTCTCCGCAGGGGCCCGGCAGGGACCCAGGTTGCTATCATTAGTGGAGGGTAACAAGGCATAAATCTAGGTCGTGCAAGGGCCCGACAGGTCCAATTTATGCCGCCGCTGCGGTGGTGCAGGCCATAAAGCACGGGACTGCGGCGCACCTCCCAAGTGTTTGGTATGCACCGGTAAACGGGACGCCAAGCACGCCATGGGAGGCCCCAAGTGTCCGGCTTCACGGCCTTGAGGGTGATACAATTAAACCTGAATCACTGCTATGCGGCGCAGCAGTTGCTACACCAAGCAGCCGCTGTATCGCTGTCGGACGTGGCCATCGTTTCGGACCCCTACCACATGCCAACCGGAAACGGTAACTGGGTATCGGACAGTCAGAAGATGAATTGATCGAGATCGCAAACTCCCTAAAGATAGGCAAGGCACCGGGACTAGATGGAATCCCGAACTTGGCCATAAAGACGGCCATTAAGAAAGCCCCCGGGTTGTTCAAGACTAGGGTTTGCAATATTCCCGGGAATCGATTTCCAGGGAAACGGGAATGAAAAATCGCATTTCCCGGGAATTCCCGGGAACCGGGAACGGACAAATTCTTTAGCAAAATGTGATTTTAAATAAAGTTTATCAGTCAAAGATAAAAAAAAATGTTTAAATTTTCATTCACAATTCGCATGAAAAACAAAAAACAAATAAAATACAAAACCTATTCAAGTCAACATCAAAAATCCGTGATAGAGCTTGTAGCATATATTTGCAGAAGAGAAGAATTAAGGGTCTTCATGTCGTCAAACAATCGCTTCAGATCCGCTGACAATTCTCTGTTAAACTCAAAAATGTTATTTCTTTCTGTAAAACTTTGCTCAAGTCTGCTGAATCACCGCTGATGTTCGATTTCTAGAATACTTTCAAATCACCGATTACAGTTTTTGCTACACTTAATTAGGGACGTTGCGATACCACCGATACTAATACAGAATCGATTCTTCTACTTCCGATACTCGGATATTTGGTATCGATGTTTTACCAACGATACTTCATCAATATCGATACACACCTCTCAGTATCGAAAAGACTCAAAACAACCCTGTTAAGAAGAACGAACGAAGCAGAAAATATGCTGTATCCTGTGCCATTTTGATGTATCGTATGCATGCATGCCATCTCATCGGGAATGCCAATTTAACAGAAATTTCTGCAGATTAACCCACGGGAACGATCCTTTTCTACGGTCATGCAGATCCGAAGGTAAAATCTACAGAGCCATGCAAGCGGCTCTTTTCGAAAACAGGATCAATTATTAAGGAAAAGAGTAATCGACTTTCGACTAAGTTTCTGCAGAAGCTGGTGTTTCTAGATTCAGTAAATTTATAGACCATTTTACAAACTGACAGGTGTCACGTATTCTGCCGTTGATGATGTTGCTTTTACGTGCGTTATGCCAGCGGTTCCGAGCTTTCTGTCAAAATTTCATTCATAGATTGAGTTCAGAAACGTCTCGTGAAATGGTCTATATAAATGGTTTCATTGAATTAAACGTTTTGAGGAATAAATAATAAAAAAAAATATGACTTATATTTTGAATGAACTGGTATCGCACAACGATACATTCAGGTATCGATACGTTAGCCTCGATACTATCGGAATATCAGTACTTGCTTTCGATACAGGTATCGATTCAAAGTATCGATGTTTAATGGTATCGCAACGTCCCTACACTTAATTGAAATCTGGTGTCCAATTCTTTCAGTTTGTTGAAGAGAAAACTGAGTGTTATGCAGGCATTGGATGTGGAAAATATTTGCTATATTCGGTACGGATTCTTTGGGCAAAATATGTTTACACTACAGCGGTATCTGATGTTCCCTCCTGTTTAGTTGACTTAAGCACCTTTACAATTACGACCGATATGGTATTGGCTGCTGCTAAAAAATTGAAACGGTCATATTCGGCTGACCCTGATGGAATTCCTGCTGTTGTTTTTATCGTTGTTCCACCGCTCTTGCAGTTCCGTAATGCTACATTTTCAACAAGTCTTTTGCTCAAGGAAAGTTTCCTGCTGTTTGGAAGCAGTCGCTGATGTTTCCCGTGCTTAAATCCGGTGACCGGCAAAACGTTCGAAACTATCGTGGCATTACTAGCCTCTCTGCTGGGTCTAAAATGTTTGAGATCATAGTAAGCGGTTACATGCTTTCTCGCACTAAGCACTATATCTCCACCACTCAGCATGGATTTATGCTGGGCCGCTCTGTTTGCACCAACCTATTAGAGTTCACTTCATCGTGTATTCCGCAGATGGAACAGAAAGCTCAGGTAGATGCGATTTACACCGTTATCAAAGCTGTTTTCGATCGTTTGGACCATAGGATACTCCTTTGTAAAATCTCGCGCTTAGGTGCTTCCCATCAGTTCGTTGAATGGCTAAGCTCATATCTCTGTGGAAGAGTTCTACGCGTAAAACTCGGTTCAAGTTTATCATCGCAATTCACCAACAAGTCAGGAGTTCCCCAAGGAAGCAACATGGGGCCCTTGTTATTTGCACTGTTTTTCAATGACATGACACTGCTGCTAGGTGACGGCTGCAAGCTGGTGTATGCAGATGATTTGAAATTGTTTTTGGAAGTTCGGACTATTGAAGACTGCCGCCGTTTACAAGAATTTTTGAATGTTTTTTCCTACTGGTGTCGAAAGAACTGGCTCGTGGTTAGTATTTCTAAATGCGAAGTTATAACTTTCCATCGTATCCTAAAACCAATTATCTTCGACTATCGCATCGACGGTTTGGAACTGAAGAGGGTCGATCACGTAAAGGACCTTGGTGTTCTACTTGACAGTAGACTTACATTCCACCTGCATCACAGTACGATGATTTCAAAAGCTACACGCCAGCTCGGCTTCATTTGTAAAGTCGCCCGTGATTTTAAAGATCCACACTGCTTAAAGGCCCTGTACTGTTCATTAGTACGTCCACTGATTGAGAATTGTGACCTGGTTTGGTTTCCCTACCAGCTAACTTGGAACCTGCGGATTGAGCGTATCCAGAAACGATTCGTCCGCATTGCATTGCGCGAGCTCCCTTGGCGTGATCCCGCTAATATACCACCGTATCCAGACCGCTGCCGTTTGATTGGTATTGATATTCTCGAGCACCGACGGAGATTGCATCAAGCAGTGTTCATAGCCAAACTGCTCTGTGGAGAAATCGACTCACCGAAGCTTTTGTCTCTTGTGAACTTTCGAGCTTCACAACGCGCTTTGCGCTCAATTGGATTTCTGCAGACCCCATACCATCGTACATCGTTTGGCTATAATTAGCCAATCACCGCCTGTATTAGAACTTTTACTCGTGTTGAACATCTATTCGACTTCAGTGAATCCTTGGATAAATTCGTGCAGAAACTTAAAAGGACGAACATTTTATAAATTTGACACTCAAACATTGTTATATTTATTAAGACAAACATTGTTATATTTATTAGGACTCGGGTCAGATAAATTACAGAAAATAAGTAAATAAATAAATATTTACTGTTTACTTGAGCGGTAGCAAACATATTCGCTATTTTTTTTTAATTAAAAAAATAACAGGAAGGTTGTGTGCAAAGCCACGACCGCAAGGTTAAAGTAGAATACTTTTACAAAAAAGATAACCCGGCTGCTTGCGTGTCAGTCATTTTTTTTAGTTAATAAACGTTGACTAATCAGATTAGAGGTGGGCAATCCGCTCACGAACTGATCTAACGAGCTGGTTCTTTAAAGTGAGCGAGTGATCTATCGCTCTTTTTTAAAGAGCGGTAACTCATCCCTTTCTTCAAGCAAAAAGCTAAAGCTGATTTTGTTGATCCGACACTGCAAGCTAGAGTTGTTTACACCCCAAGCGTAAAGCGGCGTGCGACACTTCAATAGAACTCACGATCTCGAACAGAAAATAGCTGCCGCCGGCTGCCTGCTCCCCTATGCATAACCATCCACCAGCCGCAGGAATAAAAAATAAAATCTACTTGCCACTGTTCACACACAGCACACGGGCTGGCAAACGCCGGGACGCACAAGAAAAGTGGACCGAAAAGAGCGAAAGAACTGGTTCATTGATCTTTTGAATCTATGCAGACAATCCGCTCCTGAGCTGATCAGAAAATCAGTTCTTTAAAAGATCGAAATCTTCTGATCGCGAGTGGATTGCCTGCGAGCAGAACAAAAGAGTCATCGGACGAACCAGTTCTTCTTAGAGCGAAAGATTTCACTCTTTCAAAGAACTGAGTCTTTTGATGACCCTGCGAGCGGATTGCCAGAAGATAAGTGAATCAGATCTTTCGTTCTTTTCGTTCCACATCCATTCGTGTGCGTACTCGGCGTTAGTCAACCCCTGTACCTGTGTATGGACTGTTGCAAGTTGTTTTTTTTGCATGCTCTTGCGGCTGGCTGGGTGATGGGAAATGCAGGTTATGCATATCAGGGCAGACGTTTGGTGGCAGCTTATTTCTGGGAGTTCTATTGTAGTTTTGCGCGACCTTGCGCTTGGAAAATCAGGTGTAAAGCTTTCACATGGCTCTCGCCTACAGTGTCTGATAATTAGCTTTACTGATAAAAACCAAAAATTATGTATGAACGAAAAGAGCGAGTGAGCTGTTAAAAAGAACTAGTTCATCTTAGTGAGCGGAACCGCTCTGATCCGCTCACTAAAGAGAACCATTTTTCCCACCTCTAAATCAGATCCATCGCCGCTTTCCGCCATCGCTGGTATCCACTGCACTGCTAGTGCTGCTGCTAAGGGAGAAAGACTGCTGTTGTCGCTGTCTAGAACTATTATGAGCGGCTTCGACTGAAACAGGCTCTTATATAGGGATTAAAAACTTATCGATAGGAGCAAGAAATCATCGATAACTATCGATAGCCATATCGGTCGATATTTCCCATCCTTACTCTTATACTGACAAAGAGCACATTTCAAATTGCAAGGTCTATGTTTCTGTCGACTGTGCTTGGGAAGCAATCATGTTAACGACCAATCGGATCAATCGAATTTTGCACTTCAACAAGGATTGACCATTTTCAATAATATAGTGAGTTGCTTGTCATGATTGGGGCTTGTTTTAAAATTTTGATTTTGCAAAAATTGATTTTTATGCAGATAATGAAAGTTTCGGCTGTCGTGTTCATGACTGAACGAAAAGATAATTCAGTACGTTTTGAGACACGGAGATAAAGTAAAATTTATAACTTTTACAAATTTAAAAATGTGAATTACCTCATCAGAAAATATTACCTCTTCAATCAAGTTTTTATTTCATCCTGAAAAGGACAATTTGTTGTTCATTTCAGTATCGGATAAGATGCCGATCACATCTTTGCGTTATCACTGACAGTGGGAATGAAGTATTCCTTGTGATAAAATAAACAGTGAAAAGCTGATTTAACACTCAAAACTAGACGGCTCACGTGTTGTCAAAATGATTCAACTTTTCATTGAATGCATTTACTAGTGCCCACTATCGCACAGAGACTGCATTTCACTAAAGTGCCTCACTGCATCAGCCGCTATCGATGCTGAGATCCGCTGCAACTAGTGCGCTATCCATTGCTACGCCACAGCTGTGGCCGCTTTCCGCCATCGCTGGTATTCACTGCACTGTTAGTGCTGCTGCTAAGGGAGGACGACTGCCGTTGTCGCTGTCTAGAACTATTATGAGAGGCTTCGGCTGAAACAGGCTCTTATATAGGCCAGATAGCATGTTTTAAATTGCAAGGTATATGATTCTGTCGACCGTGCTTGGGAAGCAATCATATAACGACCAATTAGAGGTCGAATTTTTCGTTTTGACAAGGCTTGACTTTTTTCAATAGTACAATAGTGTGAATAATAAAATTACAATTATCTTCTTTTGGAAAAAATCTTAGAAGATTTTCCAATCTATTGCTGTACGAACGAAGGAAATCCATCGAATACTAACCGATTTATTAGCATTTGAAATTGGACATATTCTTCACTTTTTTCGGTTTTAGATTTTCATTTCACATCCCTATGTAGCCGAACTTCCTGAGATAAGTATTCTACTTCAAAAATTTGCTATGCCATTGTGATATTTTTAAAAAAACTGCGTCGCATATCTAGTTTTCTAGTTTTATAAAATTATTTATTTTAGGTCGAACTAGTTTGACGTATTTAATTTTATTGCAATATTGCATAAGAAACTATAGTGAATCTTACAAAAATATCCACGGAACTCGGGAATCCCGGGATCCCGGTTATCAATATTTCTGTTCCCGGGATCCGGGAATCTCGGGAAAAGCTATTTCCCGGGAAATCGCTCCCGGGATTGCAAACCCATTCAAGACGGTCATGCAGAAATGCCTTGACGACCGCCTCTTCCCGGACGTGTGGAAGCGCAGAGGCTGGTGCTGTTGCCAAAGGTCGGAAAACAACCAGGTGACCCATCGGCATACAGACCAATTTGCCTGCTGGACACGGCGGGTAATCCTCGATAGACTGGTGAAATATACAGAAAGTGAGAACGGTCTATCAAGCAACCAGTTCGGTTTTCAAAAAGGTAGGTCCACGGTGGATGCAATTCTCTCCGTCACCAGAACGGCTGAGGTTGCAATCCAACGTAAAAGGAGAGGCTTTCGTTATTGCGCGATCGTCACGCTCGACGTGAAGAACGCGTTTAACAGTGCCAGCTGGGACTCCACAGCCTTAGCGCTACAGAGCCTCAGAGTGCCGGCGCCGTTGTACAAGATTCTGGGTAACTACTTCCAGAATCGAGTGCTAGTGTACAACACAAACGAGAGTCAGAGAAGTGTCCCAGCTACCGCAGGTGTACCGCAAGGTTCCATCCTGGGTCCGGTATTGTGGAATGCCATGTATGACGACGTGTTAACACCAAAACCTCCTTCCAGGAGTGGTGATTATTGGCTTCGACGATGATATAACTCTTGGGGTCTATAGCGAGTCAATTAGAGAGGTGGAGTTAGAGGCCACGCTATCCATACGCGTAGTGGAAGATTGGATGCACTCCAGAAAACTGGAGCTAGCGCACCATAAGACAGAGGTTATCGTTGTTAATAACAGGAAGTCGGAGCAGGAGGCATCGATCAGTGTTGCTGCATGCACTATCGCCTCAAAACGCTCCTGGAAGCTTCTGGTGGTATACGCAACACCATTCGATCATCTTCAATGGCTAGGTGGCAGCGGGAGTGGTCCAACACTACAAAATGTAGATGGACACACCGACTCATTCCAGAGTTAGCATGTTGGATTAATAGGTGCCATGAGGAAGTAACCTTCCATCTGACACAGATCCTGTCAGGCCATGGCTGCTTTAGGCAGTACCTGCATAGGTTCGGGTATGCCGAGTTCGCTATGTGCCCCGCATGTACGGGTGCGGAAGAAAACGCGGAGCATGTGTTCTTCATATGTCCGCGTTTCGAGCGAATAAGGCACGAAATGCTGGCAATAAGTGGGACGGACACCACGCCAGAGAATATTGTGCGTAGGATGTGCGAGAGTAGGGAAATCTGGAGTGCGGTCATCAAGGCTGCATCACAGATCGTAAATATTTTGCAATGCACCAATCGACGGGAAACCGTCGACATGCCCCAGTCAGTAGGTAACTGACTGGCCTACATAGGTTCCTCTGCTACCCAGAGAGGTAAGTGCTAAAAAGCACGACTGGCCCTCTCCCTGAAGTAATGCACAACGGCCGTCCCGGAGAAACCAAGGGCTTTAGCTGTCCAGCTTAAGGTTGCTCAGCATGGGTAAAAGCAGCGTCATGGAGCAGTAAACTTTAACTTGACACAGATCCTGTCAGACCATGGTTGCTTCAGGCAGTATCTACACAGATTCCGGCACGCGGGGTATGTGTCTCGCGTGCGTGAATGTGAAGGAAACCGCTGAGCATGTCTTTTTGGTATAGCCTCATACTGTGCGTGCGAGAAGCGACATGATTGTAGTGAGCGGGCCAGACTACTAATCCAGACAACTTAGTTCGGAAGATGTGTAAATACCCAGGGGTATCTGGTATGTGGTTTGTGCAGCCGGATCTCTGGAGCTACAACGTGTGTGGCGGGTCGATGAGTTTCAAAACACCAGTGGTAGCTAAGTGCCAGTCTCCAGGTGGTTGGTTATGAAGTATATAACTAAAGATGGTGCATGAAGCACAAGAAGCTTCATACAAAAATAGACTTTACTCGTAAGTCTTTTTACGAAAAAACCCACACCAAATGGATCGATTGACCATTTTTTTTTGTGGTCCAGATTTAGAAGAATTTATTTATACGCGTATTTTAGAAAACTGTGTATGGGTGAAGAAATTATTCAGGCTGGTTAATTGATGTACGAATTTTAGGTAGTTCATGTTCATGAAATTTTGTTCGTATAGAAAAATGGTTTAAGAACAAGTCGTAAAATAAGCACATTTTTTACGAAAAAAAAGTTGTTCGTAAATTTGAATACAACAAGTCTAAAAATGGTTAGCCCTTTTCTGACAAGCATTTTGATGACTACGCAAAATGAACAAAAAACAATTAAAAATATTAATGGGTCGTCGATTTCGGCTAAATATTTTTTCCAGTCGTAATTCGTGTCGATTAAAAACTGAATTTTGTATCAATTAGCTTTCACACAAATCAATCATGAAGCCTCAATCGTCTACCGTTCATCAAGTTTTTGAATTTCGAGTCATTGGAAAAAATTTGCCATTGAGCAATTGCTTTTTTTCTCCCGAAATAATTCGTTTTTTATATTTGCTTTATGTCTGCTCTGACCAAACCATTTTGCCGTAACAAAAAAATTTATGCTCCATTTTCTGGGTTATCCCCATACTTTTTAGGCACATGACTACCGAATCAACCGCTAAAAACTGTCATAAAATAACTTATTAGCGTTAAAGAAAGCGAGAAAAAAATATTGGGGATAATGAATTTAAAATAAATATTCATTTTTCTAAATAAAATACTCTTTAAATAGCAAAACTTGCCTAATTGTTCTAAAGTCTTTATTACTTTCAAAGGTATTTCCAGATAGAATTAAATTATCTGATAATATCAGGATTGTTCAGCCTCTAGGAAACTTGATGTTACTGGTAGTATTAAAAATACATACTCGGATTTGACACGCAGTCTGACCTGAACTTAAGTATTAAAACGTGAGGAGAATGGAGTGTGGCGCAGGCGAATGAACCACAAGTTGTACCAACATGCGAATATTATCAAGATGATCAAATACAATAGGCTACAGTGAGTTGGCCACGTGGCACGAATGTCGGAAATCCGAACAGCGAAGCTAACAGCCACACAGAGTTCGGCGACTCCGTTGTTCCCGTACTTATTAATAAGTAGCATGGAGAGGACACCCGATTGGCGGGTGGTAGGGGCAATTGGAGTAGACTAGTTCAAGGCCGAAAGACGTGGAACGTGCATTCGGCTGTGGGTCTTTAACGACCTGTCGCCAATAAATAAAGTAAAGTATGCTAGTAGTAGTACACTAGTGCTAGTACGAAACCAGCATGACTGAGCAGATTGGGCGGCAAAAGGAGAAGAAAACGTTATATTTCAGTTCCAATTCTTATCAATTCTACCGCACTTGCTTCAATTACACGGTGCAGTGCTATGATTGACCGATTTAATGAATGGATTATCGTATCAGCAAACACGCGACTCGAGAATCTACCCCAGTTTCATGTTGCCAGCCAGCTGATCTATTCACGCCTTTCGTAAAAATTTTCCACGGTCGTGCAAGCATACACTGATAAGCACCGGGTTTTTAATTTATTGAACCGCGAGAAAGACAATTGAATTGACGCGGAACGTGGAAGTGGGAGATGAATTGGATTTTTTGTCGCATAGTTACAGTGTAACTATAGCTTATCAAAAAAAAAATTATAAGTTGTGTATTGTTTTGATTAGATTGTTCGCTGCTAATCAGGCATTCACAGTACAGATTTGAACTGTGTGGTTTGGTCGAGTACTCGTCTTACCCCTATTTTCTTTTCGTTTTCGCATAAGCGTTTGCCTCTATGCGGCTCAATTTTTTTTTGATTTTTTTAAACAATGCTCTAGCCAACGAGCGCGAGTACATGACCTTTACAACTACGCACTTTTGCGTACTATCTAGAGGCGATACTAAGAGATAAGATTTAATGACCAAGCAACGGACATATTTTGTAGCGCTCGTTGAACATCAGAAGTGAACTAAAAATAAACTTTATTAAACAAATTTCAGCCAAATCTGCAAAACATTGTAAAGCTCAGTATTAAAATGCCGGATTTGTAAACGTTAATCAAAACAACTCTCTTGTACAGTGGTTCTATACATTTAGTGTCGAACTATTCCGGGTTCCGCAAGATTACAAAGGTTATCAGAGGCAGCGACTCGCTATTAATAAGCGCATCATTTCAACGCAGGGAGTCGCGAAATAATGTATGTAATGTAGAATACTTGGTCATCCACAGATACTTGACACATTAACCCATTCCCTGCGGAGAGAAATTAATTTCTAATCTCCCATTTTTCGTTAGAGATTATGAACATTAACGATAGAGTTTTGGGATACAGCAATTGTTGAATGGTTTTCAAATGATCTTCTATTTGTGTCTTCAAATTCTAGTTTAACAACGCAAAAGATTGATGTTTTACGTGAAGGTTCAAGCTTTAATCAACTATTGTTGATCTTTCGATTGGTGCAAATTTTGAATTGATTTACTACTTTTTTTGGAATAGAGTCATTCCATGCTACTTTGCAAATCGATCCTGATCGACCATTTCCGATCTTTTCATACCTGTTCTATTCTGATATTTTTTTTTACAGTGTATATATTTTTTTCTAGAACCGCAATTTTATTACCTACAGCTTTGCTGAAGACACCATTTCAATAAAACAAGGCTTTTTTCTGATATAGAAATTTGTATCCATTAGTCACCATTTAAGATATGCCCTTTTAAAACAGCAGTCGCGAGTCTACATAAAGAACTGATACCATGAAATGACCTCTTTTTCAGAAAGGAACAACTGTGAAAAGTTTTATCGGAATCGGGAATGACATGCTAAAAAATATTTTTTTACCTATTTTCCATGAAATGTATCAATAGTAGAAAGCAAACTGAATGTAAATTAATAATTATTTAATAATTTTATTTATCAACATTTTTATATGCACTTCACTTTATGGGGCACTGCTTATGGGATGAAATAGATAGAGATACTCTAAATAGATCATCGAAATCACGAGCTTGCTCTATTATCAGGCCATGTTATGATCTAAGTTAAATGTTCGGTTCGAGCTATTTAAATTTTAGTGTTTGAATTTGGTACAGTTATTACAAATTACATGTTTTTATAAAATAAAAAAACAAAACAACAAATTACATTTTACAGTACCTTAATTATAGTACCTTTTAGATTGAAGATCCTTTCGGTTTTGGCACAATTATCGAAATTCGAACTAAATGAATGTCTTATGAAATGCGAGAAAAATTTGAATCAATATCGTGGGTTTGAAACCCAACATTTAGTGCAAGTTATAGTAAAATAACTCAGGAAAGGCGTATTCCAATTTATTCTGTTCAAGTCATTTTACAGAACGTTAATTTAATTAGTGGTTTTAAATCTGATAAGAATTACTTCGAACCGCATAATCATCTACTTAAACAGCCAACATCAATCAACTTTTTCACGATCCAACCAAAAAAACTTGTCACCGTTTTGCGTCGCCGATTTGGCGTATGTGCGTCCAAATCGTGCAAAACTGCGTCGGCAGACAGGAGAGAGAGAGAGGGTGACAAAAAACCTGATCTAAAATTACGAAGCAGCATATGCAAAACGAATGTATAGAAAAGGGGCTCGTCCGATATACGTATCTCGTGCGCCAATGAGACGCTGTCTGTATCTGGTGGAACTTTCCATCAATTAGGAAATGGTTGGGGAGCGTAATTTTTGACATTACGTTGTATTGTTTTTTAAAGACAAATTCTCGATGAAAAAAGTCATTTGACATTATTCAGTATTACACCGATCAAAATTATTACTGTCGAAAATTGGTTGCCACAAACATCCAAAAAAAAGGATTGGTCCTTACAATAAATGTAATCATTTTTCTATAACAGCTCAAGTTAATTCATTTCACGCAGAACATCTATTGCTTTGTTAAAGCTACTCGGATACTAAGAACAACCGAAAATCACTCACCATTCTGACTGATGCCGCCGGCCGGCGAACGCTGCTGTGCCACAGTCCGGGTGTGCTTCGAGCGTGTCAGACTACCGGCAGCTCGCGGAGCTTGCAGCAGTTTGTTCAACTGCTTTAGTAACTGCATCTTGTCCATGTTCTTATTTTTTGACAATTTTAGTAGTAACTATCACAATAGTTGAAATTCAAGTCAAAGTCAAAGTTTTTTGCAAAGGCACTGAAAAGCTCAATATTTTTTGTTCTCACACTACACGTCCCAACACGATCAGTTCTGCGCACTAACTGAAACCCGACCTCGACTGAGTGGTCAGTTTTATAACCCAGCACGGTATTTTTTCTCTCCCCGAGTTCGAGTACAAGGCAAGTAAAAGCAGGCAAGGAAGGTCGGTAGAAGGCGTATTTACTGAGCAACAGATTCTGATCAAGGGTGGCGCGCGAAAAATTGGAAATTATCATAATCGATTACAAGTTTGTTGCTCTTGGCAATAGAAAAATGCTAAGTTATCCGTAACATAAAAGTTCAGTATTACATTGACCTTCATGGCATTATCTTAAGCTGTGAGCTTTATCAAAAATTGCAACAAAATTTGGTTTTCCTTTCTGCCAGTAACCCTCCTTACAATCGCAAGTGGAAATTTTCGGAATGTTTCTATTTATGGAACCATCCGTATTGTTCGCACGATCTTTTGTTATCCTTTATGGCTGGGTGAAAGCCTACGTGTCTGTGAAATTTGTAAAGTTTACTTGCTAAATTGAAACTCGATTATCAACGTTCAACTCCTTGCACCCAAAAAATAATACAAAACCGCAAAATACCTTTTGCAAAAAGCTGCATGCATGATAATTTTAAACTTCTACGCAGCATCGAAATTTTCAATGTTAGCATAACTCTGGTTTTTGCGATGTTTAATGAATCACTCAACACACACTAATCAGCGATAGTTTAGAGAATCATAGTTGCTTATCGCTCCAAAACGGGAGGTGTGGTACTTACCCTGGCAACTGTGATAAGCACAGGTAAGATTAGGCTCGAAACAGTATAGTAAGCCAGGTCATATTTTATCGTAACTTTGGCGACACAAATCACAGGTAGGCAAGCGTTTTCGACGCTGATAAGCGGGGCCACCTGCGGCGACATTTATCTGCTGTTGTTGCTGGCGGTAAGTACGCACTCATGTCACGTTCTTGTCGATATACGGGAATCCTAGTGTAAATATAAGATAAATAGATTCAATTAAAATTAATGCGCTTTAAGCTTACCTTCCTTTTATTGGTGATGCGATCAACGTTTAGTCATAGAAAGTTTACTGACAATCAGATTTAATCTAGCGTATCTTTGATTGGCGCCTATTAGGTATTGTTGAAGCTGTTGGTTGGTGTTTCTTAACAAGATAATAAAATCTGCCTTCTGCGCATGGTCAATTGTTGTGGAGCACGTAATACAAATATCTGGGTATTGAAAATTGATCGCAGAACGTCTCACTCGAAGATACCAAGTCTCAACAAATGATCAACTCAGTGTTCCAAAAGGCACGAGTATTGTGTTTAACTGTTAACTGGTTACACAGTATATGAAGGGCTTTTTAACGACCACTGTAAGTCCTTCTTTCTCACATCTTTTTACTTGAAACATTCCCACATTATTCAATTGATGGATTACTCTAAAACCATAGGGGAACAACGGGCAACACGGACAGGGCGGGCAAGATGAACCGTTGCTCATTCCTATATATAACCCTTGAAATTAACACAAATCATTTATGCCAGTTACATACCAATAGGATTCTGGGAGTTTCGAGATATTATGTAGATTGAAACAATAGTTAGTTATTTGAGAAATAATCAAAATAAGCTCACCCTCAACAGCAAAGCAATGTGATGTAGTTTTTCCGGTGCCAAATTTAAGCTTCTGCTGCGGTAAAACATCAGAAAAATATAGTTTTCAATGACATTGGAATAATTAAGCAGATTTGAAACATGTGGGTTAAGATAGTTTAGTGAAAATACTATTTTTTTGGAAATCACATCGATCCAAAAATTTTTTGCCTCTTGGGCAGGACGGTCAGTTGTTGTGTGGGCAAAATAAGCAGTCTGAGAAAACGACGATAGCACCATTTATTATTATTTTTTCAGCATTCTTAGCATGCGAGATGAGACCTGAAGTCATTGACTCTCATTTGAAACAAAAATCATCATTAGAAACGTTTTTGAAATTTGTAAATATACTACATGTAAATGATGTGAATGATTCCTTCTGCGCAGCGGAAGGTAAGCTTTAAACACGTGCTTTTTTGCACAGCGCGTCGTCCCGTATAGAAAAGAAATTTGCTATAGTCGTTCATAGGTCCGTCGTACCAGCACAGCCGGTCCGATTCATATGCACGTTGTGAAATAGTGGTTTCTCGAGACTGTTTTTATTTTAGTGAAAACTAATATAAAATCACTCTTGAAAGGAGAGGTTTGCATCATTTAATAAAAAGCACTAGTCAATGTCGAATATTATGAATATCGTTGGTTGAAATGTTGTGTTCTGAGCAGAATAATGAATGATTTCCTTAGGGTGACCGTCTTGCCCGTTGTTCCCCTACCATCACATCAGTTCCTGCGTTGAGAAAGCCTTATTTAGGCATTATCCATTATAACTTATTCGCTGAACTGAATCGTAGGCTACGTAATTATAGCTTAATATAGTTGTAATAACGAACTAATTTCAATTTTTGTCTTATGAGTACATTCAAGTTTAGTAAAGCGAGCAATGTATGTAATTTTACGAGGATGTGAATTACACTGGGCTACAGCGATTTAGAACTTCTGAAGTGACCTAGTGTAGGTTGTAGGTCTTGTTGAGTGTAACATTCGCTCATACTAGAAATTTTCCAAACACCCCCAAAATTGGATGTTATGGTCAAAATACCGTTTTTTGGACCTCACCGCATATGTTTTTTAACTCGGTCATTTCTCTACTGATTTTTAATGTTTCGGCAGTTTTGGAAAGAGGAAAGATAGAGCTTTCAAAAAATATAGGTACGTACTAATTTCACCAAAACATGTTGAGTTATTTGAGTTTAAATTTAATTGTTTGCTTTTTCATGTAATTTTTTACTTACTTTGAAATTTGCCGCTTATTTTTCTAGGAAAAGTACTACAAATACACTTTAAAAGTATATTCAATAACGAATTGAACAGAATTTTTAACATCTATTGCAGCTAAATATTGAAGAAAAATGGAAGAACTACTTAGTGTATAAATTGTACTTTACCTAGAAAAATAAGGGCAAATTTCAAGTTAAGTTAAAAAGTTGCGTGAAAAAGTATAAACAATGAAATTTAAAATCAAATAACTCAACATGTTTTGGTGAAATTAGTATAACGTATGAGGAAAAAAATCCGAACAAACTTTCAATTCCAAGTTAAAATCTTGCGCAACTTATTTTTCTATACTTATTTGTTTATTCAAGTAATGTAACTCGTTTACAAACCTCATAGGAAAAACTCAGCTCCACATCGCGTTGATTTCCTGATCCTCTGGGGTACTTGCTTTATAGCTTCCTGAATTCCGGATGTTTCAATTGTTTTGAGCTCCATCTTGATTTTTCTATCAAACAATCGACGTTTTTTGCTCTGTAGCCTTTATGGTAGACCATTCGCTTCAAATTTGCTTAGAAAGTTTCAATAGACTGCAGCTGTGGCACATTTTGAGGATTGTTTCCTTTCGGAATAAACCCGATATTGCCTTGCCGCAAATTCGCTCAAGTTGCATTAGCATAGTTTGACAATGCAAGGTCTGGCCAAAACACTACTTTGTAATTTTTATGGTTCTTATATTTAAAGTTTTAAACCTATTTCATGCAGATACTTGTTCACCGTTTTAGAATCAATCGAATATTTATTGCCCAGCTCACGATATGATTACGCCGACCGACCAGTCGTTTCCGCCCTTAATTTCGCTCGAACTTTGCACTCTTGCAAAGTGCGCTTTCGTTTGGAACTAGATTTTTATTTGAAGGTATTTTCATTCTCGGAGAGTTTGTCAATATTGTATATAACTGTTTTTATCCATATCCAAGATCTTTAGAATAGTGGAACACTTCACTTTTAGATTTTTCTTCATTTCGCTCACAAAAATTGCAAATCAGTTTACGACGATCTTCTTCCGACCACGCCTTTTTCCCAACTAATCGTCACTTGACAGAATAGACTAGTCGTGTTACCAGTTATATAAAAGTGGATCTTCATTTTCTGGAAAAGGATTTTCGATTTGCGCAGCACTTCAAAATCGTAGACCATTTCAAAAGTTGTTCGGATTTTTTTCCTCACACGTTACACCTGTACAAATTTTAAAAGCTCTATCTTTCATCTTTCCAAAACTGCTGAATTATTGAAAATCGGTAGATAAATGACCGAGTTAAAAAAATTGAATGCGCTGAAGTCCAAAAAACTGTATTTTGACCATAACTTCAAATTTTGGGGGTGTTTGGAAAAATTCTCGAATGTTATACTCAACAAGATCTAAAACCTACACTTGGTCACTTCAGAAGTTCTTGCACTTTTTTCATTTGTAGCACAGTGTAATGAATGAGACCAGAAGGCGTGACTTAGACTTAGAAAAAAAGTAGGAGGTTGTATCCAAGACACGACCACATAAATGACGTAGAACTACGTACACTATTAACAAATGCATTGAGTGTTTCATTACCCTAGTAACACAACTGGTTTTATCAAAGTTTTATAGCGCTTTTTTGGCTGTATTGAGCGCTATAAAACTTTGGTAAAACCAATATTTTTACTCGGGTAATGAGTTATAATGTCTATTAATGAAGGGTTGTGAATTTTGTGAACCGGATTCAGCAGTTAGCAGAACGTGCCGAGTTAGAAAACCATACACAGAAATCATACCATATCATAGACACACGCACATCATACCATATCATACAGACACATACACTGCCGTTCCAATCATAGTAGTCCCATGTTCTACACAAACCTTATGCACGCTGGGACAACTATGCTTGGAAAAGCAGTACACATCATACCATATCATACAGACACACACACACACACACGCACACATCATACCATATCATACAGACACACACACACACACACACACACACACACACACGCACACATCATATCATATACACACACATCATACCATATCATACACACATCACACCATATCATACACACATCACACCATATCATACACACATCATACCATATCATACACTCACAGCAAGCAAGCGACCAATCAGAGGACGTTATTTTTATTTCAACAAGGCTTGACAATTTTCAATAGTGCAATAGTTCGTAGATTCAAAAAACATTTTTCTGCATTTGGGCAGATGCGTGTATAATTTTCCAATCGATTACTGCAAGAATGAAGAAAATCGGTTGAAAACCAACTGACCTATAAGCGTTTGAAAAGGGACAAATTTCGTCCCAGTTTTTCAGTTTGCATCCCTGTGTGGTATGCTAAAGTAAAACTTAGTTCTACGTCAAAATTTCCTCATCCAGACGGTTCCGATCTCGCAATCTCCGATGTCTCTGCAATAATATTTTTGCCAATAAATCGAGTGATCGAGGCGTGCTAGTAACGAAACACAAAAGTAGAGGGTGATACGATATTATTCTTTTTTCTTTTTGTATGCTCGAAGGGCATTTAGCAGATGGGCCACTGCGACAGGAATGTTTGACTTTTGTGGCTGGACCCGAATGCTTTACACAGATTACAAGATGCTCGAACGCATTGATGGAATTAAGCTAATTAGTTGTGAGCCTGTGCCCCAATTCGGAACTACATGGTTGATGAAACCAGTGACCGTTTTTGGATTAGTACTCCCATGTACTTAGTTCGCCTTGAATGGCGGATGCGAAAGTACCCAGAAATGGTTCAGGTCTAATGATTTGCTGGGCAGATCCTGTCGGTTGGTTAATTTCCTTCGATTCCGTAGTGACCGGGTACCCAAAGTAGTATAACTTTGCAGGGACGGGAAAGTTTCCTAAGTGTTGCAGTGCACTCATAGGCTAGTCTGGAAACACATGTGGGAGATTTTTATGCCAGTAGTGTAGCCTGACTGTCTAAAGGGATTACGATTTTGGCATGTCTGTAGTTGTGTTTTAGACATATAGTAGCACAGATGTATATTGCGTATCGCTCTGCTTGAAAGGCGGTTGACCACTTACCCAAAGAGATAGCGGTTTTTAAACCGTGGTCCGAGGACCCCTCATCCAGTCTGGGATCCGATTTTCTAGCCATCCATGTAGAGAGGGATAGTGTCCGATGGAGTATCGACCCTACATCGCTGCACATTGAGCGATCTGTCACCCTGTATGGAACGTCCACGTTTGGTTTCACATTCATCCAGTCCGAGACTGTTGTTACTAAAGGTACTAAAGCTTGAACTCCTTCAGGATACTTAGGTGGCCCGATGGGTTACCTCCGAGCATCGTTGTTGTTCTTCGAAGCCTTAGTACGCTAAGCTCTGCCTCTTTCTTTACATGGAGATGTAGAGGCAGCAAACTGAGTATGGCTACCATGGTTGCAGTCGGCGTTGTGCGCAAGGTATTGGTAACTGAAAGACAGGCCAGTCGTTGAATTTTGGTAAGTTGAGACAGTAACGTAACTGTGAACTGTGTGTGCGTGTTTGCTCAAAATTGTAAATGTGGACGGGGGTCAGGTTAATTAGTGTTACGTAACTGTACGGGAGGGGGGGGGGTGTCATATCGAACGTTACTTATTATTACGAATTTCCCAATGCAGCTGTGATCTTCCTGCTTCAAAGTATTGCTTGGATCCAGCTCATTGTAGTACTGTCGACTCCTTTATTTTGTAGAGCCCTCTAAATTGATGCAAATACGTGTTATCGAAAGCTCCCTCGACATCTTCATGTTTCAGTGACTTTCCGACCTTCGTCACAAGGCAATGGGGAGCGGTTTCAGTAGATTTACACTGTTGATAACCATATTGATGCTTATGCAAGGGTAAATCCTCCAGAAACTCGCTGCGGATGTCGTTATCCGTAATTTTCTCCATTATTTTGAGAAGAGAAGACGTCAGACTTATAGGTCTGTAAGCTTTGGGCAATGTTTTGATTTTTTTACTCGGCTTTGGTATAAAAAGCATCTTGACATTCGGCCAGCTGACCGGGATATGTCCCAGAGTAAAGCTGGCTCGAAACAGGCTAAAGGTTCGGACATAATGACCCTATCCGGTTTTTTGCAAGAAGATTGGTAGAATTCCATCCGGTCCTGGTGACTTTATAGGCTTAAAAGGGCTTAATGCCCAGTTGATAGAAGCCTCCGTGAACAGTCGACGAGCAAGCACTACGGAGTCACGTGACATCATGCAGGGGTTGCGACTGGTCAGATGTTCAGATGTTCTATTCATTGCAACGTGCAAGTGGTAGCCTTGCCTTACGTTGTTATTCAGCAGGAAGCTCTCCCAGCTGGTCTCGAGGTAGGATGCTGGCCAGTCGTCATAGGTTCGAGTCTCGGCTCGGGAGAGATTGTTAGTGTCAGTAGGATCGTAGCGTTCACTCCGCAATTGCGTTGTACAGTAAACAGTTAGCTGGTCGAGTTTTGATCGGAGTATAGCACCAAGGCACAGACAAACCGAAGTGCCTCTTCGCAGAAAAATCTTGAAAAATCTTAGTCCTTATTCGAAATGTTACACTCATGCGGCACCATGTGAGCTTATTGCCTACTAACTTATTCTCATAAAACGGTATCGGTGCTTGCTTAAATCAACCCCAGCGGCATTACTGACGGTTTTTGTCTTTGATAATGAATGTACACACTTGCTTTTAGCGACATTATTGCCCACTAAGCAAAATTCCCAAATAATCGTTATTGTTCTGGTCGATGAAATCGTCATCGAGTGGCACGTTTATTTGTCTGTGACCAAGCTTTCGCTTTGCTCTGTGCGCTCTCAGGTTAGTAGACTGTTAGTCCAGCTCCACCATCATTTCGACGGTTTGACATACCGTGCACAAACGGAGAAGCCGTTGTTCTGGTTCCGGAGTAGACGGAGAATTCTCTCATTGGTGGTGTATCTCAGGGCTTTTGGTGTGGAGTACACGAAGGTGTGCTCCCTCCCTACTATTTTCCCGAACAATTTTCAACTGGTTAGGGATAAGTAGGGATCGATGTGATAGACATGCTTGTGGCCCCCAGCATCTCCCTATGAGTTAGCCCTGACGCTTGTCGCGGTGCAAAGGGCTCCGCACATGACAATTTATCGGGATTTTAGCTGCTCGGGCCCTTAGCGCTTGTGTTGAACGACGTTGTCTCAGCCGACCGTTGTGGCTTGGTTGCAACTTGAATTGAGCTGTCAGTCAAGACGACTGGTTGACGAGCTAAGCTGGCGGCTCCCTCGCGTGAGTGGCCTTGGCTAGGCTGTATCTTCAAACGCCGATATTGCGATTGGGAAAGCCGTGTGATAGTAGCACAAGATGACTCTGGTTTCTCTTTGTCATTCGGCCGGATCGGTAAGACAGTCCGTCGGGCTCTCCTTTATCCTATTACTATTCTCACTACGGTATGGCGGATGGGTGTGGCCAGCAATGATGGCTGTCAGGCCTACTTCAGCTTAGATTGGCTCATATGATACTCCCAAAGACTGTTCCTCAAGTCATCAGTCAGCAATCTACGAAATATACCGTGCTTATGCTACGCTACGCTACGCTGCAGGACAACGATCTACGATCCTACAAACACAATGGATACGTTTGCGTTGCGTTGACGTTAATTTGACAGAAAATGTATGGGCTAACTGTCAAATGGCCGCATACGTAGCCGCAACGTATCCATTGTGTTTAGGCCTTAACAGAGTCTCCCAAGCCGAGACTTGAACATACGACGACAGGCTTGATAGGCCAGCATCGTACCACAAGACCGGTTGAAAGGGTTATACTCGCTGAAAATACGCTTTCGACAATGTCGTGACCAAATACGGCACTCATCTTGAGCAAAACTTTCTCATATTAAAATCACAATTTAATTTAAGAAACACATGAAGTGATCCAAAGGCCAAAAATTGCTGTACTGAAAATTCTTGTGGTTGTGGGGATCGCCTGATGAGACGTAGACACTATTGGAAATCAGGAACATCCAACTGCACACCCAAGATGAAAGAACAATCGAAAAGATGGATTGAATGGGGACAACCATCTCCGAAGAAGACGTAGACAGTTTTATCCAGTAGGTTTACAGCATTTATTTTTTGTCCACAAGGTGGAGGACTGCACCTCCGGGCACGATGCGAGGAGCTTCTGCAACACGATCAATGAAATCAGTAACTGAAACGGGTAAGCTCCCGTCATGTGCACCGGCAGGGAGGAGAACCCGGAGAACCTAATCAAATTACCAATAAATCAGAGGTGGTCAGGCGTTGAAAACAACATGCTATTTAACGGCGAGGAAGACAGAAGCTTTGAAAGGAGCAGGATGGCTATTGAGAATGATGGACAAGGTGTGTATCCATCATCCATAAACGAGATCAAGAAAGTAGTTAAAGAGCTAAGTCAGCTGGGAAGGACGGCATTTCCGGCGAGTTTTTCAAAGTCGGAAGGAAACAGCTGTATCATGCCATTCATAGGATCATGCTGAAAGTATATTCTGATGAGGAATTGTCCTTGGACTGGTTTTAGGGTCTCATACGCATGATCTACAAAAATGGACTGTAGTAATTATCGGGCATGACTCTACTTAATAGAGGAGAAAGCAGGGTAAACCTAAATTTGTAATCATAAAGTTCAAGTCTAACCCAAAATACCAGGACTAATCTAATTAAAAAACTTGAGTTGAACTTCAAGTTTAAACAAATCTAACTTAGGAAAGATGGGGTCAATCAGTGCACACAGGGAAAAAATGGACCCAAATTCCCACTAATTAGAAGCCGCTGGGCTGGCAACCTGAAATATAGCAGTGTGCAGTGTCTTAATAAACTGGTAAAACAAAGAACTGATATAATACAAGACTCGAAACAAAACACGAGGAAAGCGTGTGAGAGAAACCTGAAGCGAGCCTGAAGTGGACAGATCAGCAATGCAGAAGAATACTTGCAAGAAAAATCACGAGGGGAGCGGTGAGTTACTCGTCCGAGAAATTTTGGTATTACAGATGGCGAGTCGGCTGGATTTTGGACGAGTTGCTCGTCTGTCGCCAGCCAAGTTTTACTCGCGTTCCCTAATACAACATTTCGCTCGCCTCGTCAGTAACTGTTGACGAGGCGAGTTGCTCGCCTCGTCTTCTGTAAAAGGGGCCATGGACGTGACCCTCACCAAAGAGCTATCAGCAAACGAAAACAAAATTCCCTACAGGAAACTCAGAGAGACCCTTGAATCCTATTCTCAAGGGATCCTATTACAGTAAATGAACAATCGGCGAATCTTTATTTCAGAGGTAAATCCAGACCAAAGATGTGCTGGAAGCCAGTTCAAATTTAATTACAAGTAAAATTTTTACTGTATATTACGACTTGGAAAGTCCTCTAGAAAACTGTTTAATAAAGCAAAAATAATTAACAATTGAGTCTAAGAAATCCCTGAAAATGTACAACAAAAAAAAAACAGAATACCTCGAAAAAACAATTGAAAGCAAATCTGTGAACGAACTGACAACACTTTCCCTGGCACTTTCAGTAGAGATTTTCTTAAAACACTTAGTACCTATGCACCTCCTAGGAGAATATTGCTAACCTTTCTTGGGCATGAAAAGACGTACAATAAAGCTTCGGAATGCTTAGAATTACTGACTTAACAACGATCGTTTCTTATGCGTTATAATTTTAGCACTATCAGATGTTAACAATCGTAGTTTTATGTTATCGATCCGAACACAAGCAACCATTTACATTAAAAGATTGAAGTTGAGGAACACTAGAGTAAATCGAATTTGTAAACTCTAAATATCCTGTTTTTTTGCTTGTTATTCACAAGCAAAAACCTATTTTACGTTTTTTAAGGAATAACTAATATTGCATTGTTTTTTAATGTGACTCCATAGTTTTTTTCGTCACGAGCGTTTTTTTATTCAAAGAGATGTATATATGTATGTGTTGTTATAATCACAATAGTTTGGTATGCACTTTGCTGAACATGAGTAAACTTTACTAGCTTTTGATCTCTATAAAGCCATGCTTCCGGGGGCGCTGTTTAGACGGACTAGTTCTCAAGTTGGTCAGTACCATGGAATTCGCAGATTATGGAACCTGAGCGCACCAGTTAAATTAATTTGCTTTTTTATTTCACGTCATAAATTTTCACAGAAAAACTCACTTTAGAAGATGATTAAGCATTTCTCAGGTGTTTACGTTCAAGGATAGGTATCTTTCTGAGAGCGAAGGTGTCCACTCCTAGAACAGAGGGGTACAGTGGTTTTGCACTGTCCAGAGTTAGATTGATGAGGTACCAAGCATTGCCGCTATCTATGCATAAAAACACAGGAACTGAACGAACTGATGGTGAGTAGAGTCGTTGACTCTATGATTGGCTTTGAATGCTTAAATAAAATACAGATATGAGTAGAGATAACTCCACCAAGAAGTTTTTTGCGCCCCACAATCGTCCTGCGTTGTTGATGGCGATACCGAGGATGGCGGTGCTGCTGTTGTTGTTGTGATTGCGGCGGCACCTGGCACTGGAGAAGTCTCTAGTGACACTACTTGCTGGTTTAGAACCTGGTTGCTAGTGTACGCTTTGGTGTGAGGCTGCGCAGTATCGGTTCTGTTTTTGTTGCTAAGTGCCATACCGATTGCGACCGGGTTAGTGTTCACATTAGCTTGAATATTAAATAAATTTGTTGTAGATTAATTTTACCAATACTTTAACTTAGCGTGTTAGTAGCAGGAAGATAAGCATGAAATCAATGTAATTTATGGTTACTTTTCTTCTACAAACAAACGGATGTTTTTTTTGCTGAATTTAAAAAATATAGAAGTTTTGTTTGACAGACAACATAATGGAATTACAGTGGAATCCCTCTATTACGACAGTTTATATAGCGACAAATCTCTCTATAGCGACATTATCAATGATCCCCTCTGCTTCGTATTCATAAAAGTTCTTCGTTTTATTGCGACAATTCTCTATAACGACGGTCCCTTGCGATGTCGCTATAAAGCGATTCAACTGTATTTATTTTTGGTTCAACTATATCAGTAAAAATGTTATCTTTGTGAATTTTTATGTTTATTTTTAAATTTACTGAATGGATAGTTTACAATACAACAATTTAACAGTTATTGAAAAACTTTTTTCGTCGGTGTGACTGTGGCATCGTAAAACTGTGGTACCAAAAAAAAAATAGCCCAAGAGAGTAAAAATTAAAAATATAATATCATTTCTGAAAACAACGTTTGATAATGTCTGATGTGGAGCAAGATTTAAATTCATACTTCAAAGACTATATGCGAAAAAAAATATTTTTCAAGAGTTGGAATAAATTTAACAACTCAAGTGAGGTTGGCATAATGCGGTTTACAAGTAAAACTAAAGAGACCAGAAAAAATTAGTTCAATAAGAATTGCAAAACATGGAGCAAATAGCAGTTATAGTTTACGCAATAGCGTTTGAAACAGTGTTGTCAAAATCATAACTTTAAAATAATCACCTTTATCACGCTTTTTGTCCCACGCAGGACCGAATACACTACTTGATTCTAAATATAATGTACCGCCAAAATTTTAATTTCTTTTCAACCGCTAAGCCCGACAACCGATTCGGTGCAGGTAGAATGGTTAGTCAGTACAGTGAGTCAGTCAATCCACACGAAACAATGCGACGGCGGACGTAGCGGCCATCCGGAAGCACATGAGTAAGCATGGATGTGTAAGCGTGATATCAAAGGAAAACAGAAAATAAACAAATGAGTTTACAGGAATAAACATATGTTATCACTGCCGTGATTGGCGAATGCTGCATCGCATTGGTTCTTAATGTACATCCTACCTTCTTGTAACGTAGTGCTGGTATCGTTTTTGTTCTGTGCGTCTAGATAATCCTCGCTGCTGAAACCGGGTAGCCAATCGGGAGGATATTCAAAACCGGGATCACGATGTTTGTCCCAGAACTCAACCTAATAAAAGAAAAATATTTAATTTCTTTGAATTTTAACCACTCTAGAAACTCACTATTCTTGTTTCATTCTGCTTTTTGGCTGCCGCATAGTTAATTGTTGCTTTGTGCAATTGATGCAAGAAATCTGGCATTTGCTTTTTCGCTACCCAGGTCGTAATGTACCTTGGGATTGACAAACCAGGATTATCGAAATAAGTCAGAATAAACGAAACACCCGGCTTCGTAAAACTAATCGTCGGTTTGATGACCATGAAGCTCCAATACTCGTCAACACGCTGGTTGTTTGGTTTCAGAGGACACTTCGGATGTTGAACGCTCTTATTAACAATCACGATTACTTTCTTGGACCGTTCCACGAAAAATCTCCGATTGTACACGTAGTCACGATTGGCGAATAATTTCTGGAAAAAGTTAAAGTCCTACAGTTCTGATGACCAATACCTTTTTTACTTACAGGCCACAACATTTCCCAATAGATTATGTGACTGTTCGAGCCCTTGGCTGTGTCTTCGTCTACAATTTCCAAGCTGACTGCTGTATTATCCCATTTTTTCCTATACTCAACATCAGTTTGAACGTGTAGAAAGTCTTCTGCCGTAATGTCTGGATACTCCACATAAACTGTAAAGCAACAATGAGTATAGTCAGATTCATTTACTGTGATAAGCACACTTACCTTTATATGCAAACAAACCGGGTTTCACCTCCCGGCGCCAAGTGATCATACTCTTCTGTTCGATGTATGGTTCCCAGACAGTAAATTCGTTTTTCTCCTTCGACATCAAACCAGTAACATTTTTAGGACAGCAACAATAACGGATTCCCTCAACCCGGCAATCAATTTCTTTCCGTCGCTGACAACGTGGACAATAGATCGTTTCCTTCTGCAGCCGATCAAGGAAATTGAAATCTTCAAAGTAGTCCTCAATGTCTTCATATTCGATCCGTTCCCGATCCCAGTCAAAGGCCAACAACGTTGCTGATGAGAGCAAAAAACCTTTTGCATGGCGCTGAACCTACAAAATAATACAAATAAGTCCGCCACACTGCAAGTGCTAAAAATATCCAATATTGATAACAAGCTCAGCCACAACCACAACACTGCTGCACACGGTAGACAAAACCGATTACATAAATTTCACCCCCGCCGTCAACGGCTACCTACCTGTCCGCGGAAACGGCGCAGCAATTCCCGTAAGGCTCGTTCTTCCCATATTTTGGCGTACAAAGCGAAGATCTGTTGGCTTCTCCGCAACTTCTGAGCGAACACGAACTCACACTGGGTGGCCCACAGTCGCAGAATGTTGGGCGATTGATCTTTCACATTTTTTCGTAAATATCGATTGATTTTACCCACTATCAGCGATTTACTGAACAGCTTCATTCTTTTTATTCCTACCTTGGATGGAAAATACCCACGAATGTGAAATCAATGATAAAGTGCAGCTACAACCAGCAGAACGAAACGCATACTCCACGCCGTTGATTCAATGCAATTTAACACAATTAAAATTCCACTATCAGCACAAACAGCAGAGCCCACTTTACTGGCGAATTGTTCGTTTTTGTCCGCGAGCAAAATAGAAAGAACAGTGCTGAAAAAGGTTGTGATGCAACCGCTACTAGCGATTCTATTCGCTCTTCACATTGCACAAAACAGGATTGCATCGTTGGACAGTTCTGTTTTGTGTTTTTTGTATGCGTGTTGCTAAAAACAGCACTTGGGTATTTTGGTTTGAGACATCTGCGGTATTTCCCAGTGGTTGATTAAAAGTGGTTGATAACCTAACCAGCTTTTTACGCACCATATCAGAAAAAAAAACCTTAAAAGTTGCTGTACTTGTACATAGTTATACCATAATATAAGTGCGTTTTTCATTGTAAATACATCAATTTTACATTAAATATCATTGTCCAGAACAATAAAAAACATTGATTTGTCATTTTTACCATGAAAAAGGGGTGTTGTTATGTATCTTAACAGCATTTTTTCAGGCATTTTTCCCATACATTTAGAAGTCACTGACAATGTTTTTCATGGTAAAAATATTGTCGGTGGTAGGTGCAACAACGAAAAACGTTGTTGAAACATGGTAATGACAAAAATCGTTTACAAGCTTACAGTAAAAATACCATGTTTTTTATGGTTACAATACAAAACATTTTCCGTTTACTGTTCTTACCGCAAAATACATCGTAATTTTTTTTTTCGGGTAATAACGCGGTGCTATAATGCGTGTTCGCAATTCGCGAACCTCTCTGCTTACGACAGTTTCATGATTTCCGGAATTTTGGCAACACTAATATTGCCAGATTTATTGTTTTCCTTGCGTAATACATGAAAAATCAAACTGACGTAAGTAGAGTTGTCAAAGCGGTAGGTAACGTATTGCGAATTTTCTCTTATAGCGTCCGCCAATATAGCGCGTAAAAAGCTGGATAATCGTGATTTTTTTTAAGGAAGAAGGAATTATTTTCAAAATTATTTATACCCCATCCCGCATAATCAATAACCATAAAACGTGCCTAACAGCTAGTTCGGAATATAGTCCCGACTGTATGGGGTATCGTTAAACCATATGGACTATCATCCGTTTATGGTTATTGATTAAGCGGGATGCCATGTTATGCAGCTTTTTACGCGTCATAATGCAAAGTTCGTAATAAATTACCCACCCTTTTGACAACTCTGCTTACGTCAGTTTGAAGTCTTCATATGTTTTATCAAAAGAAAAATATATCTGGCAACATTTGTGTTGCCAATTTCACAGAAATCGCAAATCTGACGTCAGCAGAGAGGTTCGCATATTACGAACACGCATTATAGCGACCGCCATTATGGTGCGTAAAAAGCTGGATAGGTGTATCTTTAATTTGAACTTTGATAGCGGTGTTTTCACCAATGAATAATTGATGGGTTCATTCGAGCCGTTGATATTCCTACACTGAGTTACAGTCAATGACAATGTGTGACGTCCCCCTGCGCTCCCTTCCTCGTCACCTACATCAACATCACACTAGCTGACACATTTTGGAACTCGGAAGAATGCACATCGCATTCTTGCGAAAAGAACAATCTTCAGCTGTGCATAAAAGCATGCAAGTAGGTCAGAACTTGCATACATTTGAAGCCAACGCATTGATGGCTATTTTAATCACGAGTTTCTTTGAAACACATTGATTTCAAGTCGTGAAATAAACGTGTTCAATAGAAAACCGTAACCAAGCGCAATTTAGAATATCAATTCATGAACGTAGCCGAGACCTTCCAAGTTCTCGATACTGTGGTTTCTGTACCACATCACAAGTACAAACATTTAGTGATTTGATTAGAAGATACGGATTCAATTTTAGCAAGTGGGATGGACACCATACTATGGAGCAGAATAAAAGAATAAACCGCACCGTTAACGTTAACTTGATAACTTCCGTGCAGTCTGGCGTTTATTCAGCACGTATTGCAAAACATTGAAGACGTAAGAAAGAAATTTATTCAGTAGCATATTCAAGACATCAACCTTATATTTTGCTTTTTCAACAACGACCTTAAAGTCGGGGTAAGTAATGGGTGGAAGTCTCCGCCATTCTCCATGCAGCATATGAGCATAGAAGCTGTCTGAGGTCATAAACGTCTACCCATATTCAAAATACGGGAGAAAAATATTATTTTGCTACTCGATGGCCTAAATAATCGCATATGAGTCTCTTCCTTATTTTTCATTGTAATTTTCACGAAAAAGGCAATTCTTTAATTAGGAAGTTATGATTAAGGTCTATCTATAACCCACCCCAAACAGGTGAAATAACCAAAACAAAACAAAAAAATATCTTCAAGCGCTGTTTTCTCAACTCGATGGTTTCCCAGATGGGACTGATCATGTCCTGCAAGTATTTAATTCACCCTTGGGCCCACTGTACTGCAAACTTAGGCGAAGGCCTGTGTGGCCTATGCTGTATTTAAGAGCCGACGCCGTTGTACTCGATCCATGGCTGCTCGTTGCCACCATTGTAACTGCGTAGGTTGCTGGGATCTCCTTCCACTTGGTCGATCCACCGTGCACGTTGCGCACCACGACGCCGTGTTCCTATTGAGTCGTTATGTAGAACCATTTTGACTCGGCTTTCGACTTGTCCAACCCTCCGTAGCCTTCCGAGTTTAGCCGTATGGACTACAGAGTGCGCCAAATTTATTGCAACAAGAAACCATCTTTTTGGCAAGTTGAAAGAAAATTTTTGAAATAAAAATAATTTATAGAGTAAAAACATTTAGAAACACAATAACTCATTCAATGTGTCCACCTTTGAGACTGGATGACGGACCGAATGTCATTTTGAGGAATTTTCTTCCAGCAAATTGAGCCAAGACTTCTTCAAGTCGTCCAAAATTGTATGTTTTCGTGGGCAGGCCTTTGCCTCTAACATTCCCAAAATCGAGAAGTCCATCTGGCGATTTTGGAGGCCACTCACCCTTGGTGATGACAGAGGGAAAGTTGGACTTGCACCAGTCTTGAACGGTCTTTTTTGTGTGAGCCGGGGCACCGTCTCGTATGAAGGCGAGGGGTAAGACAGTGAGTAAATTTGAGGTTCTCCGAGTTTTTCTGAAAAAATCTGAAAAATAAAGAGCAAATCTGAGTAACTCTCGTATCTCTGAATAACCATCCTTAAACATTTTTCCCACCGCAAATATAGACATGAATGTTGCTCGGTCCCACCGTTCATATATATTTCTTGCTCTCAAGGTAATCAAAGATGTGAATCAGCTTAGAATTTCGGAGTAATATTGAGTAAATTAGTGTTACTCCCAAGCATAAGAGTAATAGAGATGGTCGGGTTTGGCTTTTTTCAAACCCGTACCCGACCCGAACCTGAGAATTTTTTTTTCGATCAAACCCGAACCCGACCCGAACCCGAAAATTTTATTTTTGTAAAACCCGAACCCGAACCGAACCTGAAACTGTGAAACCCGAACCCGAGATTTTTTTTGGGGGGTCGATTTTTTGTACCAATTTGAGGTTGCCCTAAAGCTTTGAGCCTCGAATGGTATTGAAATATTAGTGATATTTTTGAAATTAAACATCATTATCTTAAAAAATTCTTATTTGTTATAGTCGAGTTCCGGGTTTTCAGACCTAAACCCGACATTTTCAAACCCGAACCCGACCCTAATCCGAAATTTTTTTTTCACCCAAACCCGAACTCGACCCTAACCCGAAATTTTTTTTTCACCCAAACCCGAACCCGACCCGTACCCGATACCTTCAAAAATTTTCAAACCCGAACACGACGGGTACGGGTCGGGTTTGAAAACCCGAAACCCGACCATCTCTAAAGAGTAACTCAGATAAAAGTTTTTCTGAGAAAT
The DNA here is from genome assembly GCF_029784165.1 of Wyeomyia smithii. Taxonomy (NCBI): domain Eukaryota; kingdom Metazoa; phylum Arthropoda; class Insecta; order Diptera; family Culicidae; genus Wyeomyia; species Wyeomyia smithii. The sequence goes on along the minus strand of NC_073695.1, from coordinate 199,909,271 downwards.
CGTGAAAAATAAAGAGCAAATCTGAGTATCTCTCGTGTCTCTGAATATCTATTCTTGAACCTTTTTCTCACCGCGAATATAAATATGAATGTTATTCGGTCTCACCGCTTATATATTTTTCTTGTTCTCAAGGTAATCGAAGATGTGAATCATCTGGATATTTCGGAGTAATATTGAGTAAATTAGAGTTACTCCCAAGCATAAGAGTAACTTAGATAAAAGCTGTCTCGCCCCTCGCATGAAGGTCTATTTCTGATCGTTTTTCGTTTTCTGAGCCCAACAAATATCGACCCGCAAACCGAATTTGCATATTTTTTGCAATAATTATAGCGCACCCTGTACAGTAGATTCCCTCAGCAACTGATGCAACTCGTGGTTCATTCGTCGTCCCCATGTCCAGTATTCTATCTGCACCTGACGGTAGATAGTACGCAGTCCTCTCCGTTCGAAAACCCCAAGGGTACATTGCAAGGTTAATGTTTCGTGGCCATTGAGGACTCCCGGTTAAATGAGTGTTTTGCCCTCTGCTAGTGTAAGCTCAAGTGCACAAACTCATCTACCACCTCGATTTCGCCATCGTCAATTAGAATTCGTGGCGGGAGGCTAACAAAGTTTTCCCTCGAGCCTATAATTCTCATGTGTTTGGTTTTCTATGTGTTTATGACTCCGACCTGATTGGCTTCTAATACCTTAAGTCTGCGTTTCTGTCAACGACTAAAAGTTGCGCTTTATAATGTCATAGAATCCAAGTAACTGGCCGGACTTCCTGGAGATTGTACCACTCGTGTCTATCCCCGCCATCCCTGCTTTTCTAATAACACCTTCCCTAATGAAGCGGACATAAAAGCCCATAACCCTACAGCATTCATTTCAAACTTGGAAAGGACTCGAGAGCGTCCCCAAAACTCGCACTGTACACATAATTCTATTCATTGTCGCTCTGATCAATCACGTATTTTTGTCCGGGAGCTCGTGTTCGTGCATAATTTGCCATAGCTGTTCTTGTTCGATTGTATCATACGCTGCACTGAAGTCGATGAATAGGTGCGTGGCTACGTTGTACTCACAGCATTTCTGGAGTACTACTACGTAGTGCAAAGATTTGGTCCGTAGGGGCGCGGGCTGCCATAAATCCCGCGGGGTTTTTATTTTTGTGTTACGTAGGTAATTAATAAATGTCGCCTTATATAAAACCAGGGATGGGAATCGGAAGCGAAGGTATCGATATTTGGTATCGCGATATATTGAAACGATCCGATATCAAGTAACAAATATATCGCAATGAAAGTATCGATATTTCAATATTATCGCAATATCGAAACGGGTGAAGTGCAGAACGAGAAAACGAACGAAACCGAGAATCAGGCAGTTTTGCTTGTGAGAGAGTTGCATCGGTTTGTTTATAAGCATAATCAATTTTCCAAATTTTCAAATGGATCATATATTTTCAACGGTGTTAGATAAAACAGTAAATTCATTTAAAATGGAATCAATCAAACGTAAATTCCTTGAATTTTAGGGAGTTGATGGAAATCAACTAGATTGGTGAAGGTCATGATTCACATAAAAACACGAACGCAGCAGTTAAAAAATATGCTGCTTGTTGTTTCGAATACCAACACCAACCTTCCGGCGCAACAGTCTCCAGAGATTATCCACGATGAAAGGATCGTAGCTGTGACTCACTCCAAAGATTTAACGATATATAAATGAAAAATTTGCAGAAAGAAAACCCTAGGGACAATCATTCATATTTTAATAATATTCATTTTCTCGACGATTTTCCGATTGTCGATTCTAGTGATAAGTATCACGGGTAGTCAGGGAAAATCCACACTACTGTGTACGCTGCTAGAGAAAACTGTATATTAGAGAAAAAAAGCACTCATCGTTGAGGCAACTATCAACAACAAAACGAAAGAGAGATTATCGTGGTTTTGCAAATATTGGATGTATTATTTGTATTTCATTGTTTCTATGGCCACTAAAAGCCCCGGTAGGATCTGTTCTGGAAGGAATATTTCGGGGGCATATCACCATAACACCCAAAACCATAAAGATGACCAGTGAAAGTAATTTTATGAACTTTGAACCAATGACTGTTAAAATTCTGTTCGAATATTCATAAAATTGTTTAGTTTCGGAACATATCGCGAAAAACCGGTTTCCCGAAAGTAATTTTTTTTCCTAGCACCGTTGGCACTGATTTCTAAGTAAAGAAGTCGCTGAATCGTGCTAAAACTATCCTCGTCGGGCATGTAATAAGTAGAAAAAATTGAAAAAAAAAACATTTTCACAAAAAAAAATAATTTGCGTTGTAAACTTTTCAGTTCATCGATAGCGAATTTACGTGTGCATGCTTCAAAGCCACGCTTTGAGAAAGATAAAAAATTCGCGCTGTTTTGTTTGCTGGTCGTCGCACAAATTTCACGAATTCGCGTTGACGGTGTTGAGAGCGTTCAAGGGTTTTGCACCTGCGATTTTTGCGGAAACCTCACATGCAATTGTCATAATGTGCGTAATAACAAAAGAATATTTCCTTTCTTCTTTCCCATGCTTTAACATGCAAATATCAGCAACACCGCCGACGCGAATTTTCTTCCGATATTTTTCGAGTATCAAATGAAAATATATCGATATCCGATAATATTGCTTGCTGAAGCATCGATACCAATTACTCGATATATCGAAGGAAAAGTATCGATACCCGCGGCATCGATAAAGTATCGCACATCCCTAAAAACCAAAAGCATCTGCTGGAAGATGAGCACCGCTGGACTTTTCTCTCCACTGTCGCGCTCTGCTGGGATTTGACAGATATTTTTCAGACAAAGTCTACACAGTTTATTCGGCACCGCCGGTGCGCTTCTGATCTTTCGGATAAATAACAAAAAATAGAAGTTTCCATGACCGATTCTAAAATTAGATTTTAAAATAGTGATAACAAGGACAAACGAAAATATATTGTTGCAATTTCACCAATATTTTATTTACATTCAAATGGATAAGTCAACCGAAGGCGAAAAAAGCCCAGTGGCAAGCGGGAAAAGTGCAAAAAACGGTAATGACAAAGAGCCCAGTAAGGAGAAGCCTAAAACGGATACGCAGCAGCAGCAACAGCAACAACAGAAGCCTGCGGTTAAACGTAAGCGAAAGAAGCGTGCCAAGGATGCAAACGCTCCCGCTTATCCGTTGACGGGATATGTGCGCTACATGAACGAACGCCGTGATTCTATTCGGCTAAAACATCCAACGTTAACGCCCGTTGAAATAACTAAGCTGATGGCGGAAGAATGGGGCGCTCTTTCCGATGATGTAAAGAAACCTTTCCTAGAAGCTGCTGAAGCTGACCGGGTGCGGTATCATCGAGAAGTGTCCGAGTACAAATTACAGTCCAATAACAGTGAGCCAACAACAAGCAAAAAAGTCAAAACCAACGGAGGTGAAGATTTAGATGTGGCCTATCTCAATGGGAAGGAGGAAAAGCGCGAAATTCGTGTCGGAGACTATGAGATACCGATTTTTACCGATGACTTCTTGGAACACAATAAGTTGATTGATTCAGAGCTGAGAATCTTGCGTAAATCAAATATCGACTATGAACAGCAGAACTCGGTTTTGGAGAAGCATGTTGAAAACATGGACAACGGTATCCAAAAATTAGAAAATGAGACCAAAGGCCTGAAAAATCGCAATGCAATGCTTCAGAATCATTTGCAAAAGCTTCGTTCCGTACTGGCGACCGCTCTGGCTGGGCTGCCAATTGGAGAGGAGAAAAAGGGTGCCACAATAGAGAACATCGACAAGTACATGTCCGATCTGCACCAAATGGCGAAATCTAGCACTCATGGACATACGTTGAATAAAGCTAAGGACATAATTCGAAAGTTGGATCTGCAGAGCTTAGCCACCTAAAACGGGTCCCATGTATGTTTGGCTTATTTTTAATCTGATAACTATAAATTTTTTTGTCGAATGCCTAATTTTAGTAAACTGTAAGAATTTTAAAACCACAACCGACCTAATTTCTTCGAAACGTCCAATTTTTTGTTTAAAAACGCTGTTGCTTCTGAAAACGAGTATTGTTTAAATGAACACTCATGTAATTGGTCAATTCAGTAACGGATTAGTATCGCAAATCTCATTGATCATTTCATTGATGGTTCACAATCTGCCCTGACGTAACGGTACTTGTTTAATACATTGTGCAGTTTTGCACTGGTTTAAGAATCCTTTTTTTTCAAAATAGTTTTGTTTTTAGATTTCTTAAATTAAACCTCTTTAAGCTTTATAAAACAGTCTTAGAGTATTTAATATCAGGTTCATAATCATCGGTTATTGGGCAGAAAATATACCGGCCAAAGTGTTCTTAAAGATCATGGCAACGAAACATTAGTTTTTATGGTACCTATATATTGAATCAAAACATGAAATATTCAGTGACGAGGAAAATCGTTCTTACTTATATTTAACTATAAGCACAAGTAGAAATCTCGGTCTCCTGCGTAAATTGGTTCTCCCGAGTAATAGACTACCTGAAAATGTCAGCAATTCCCAAGCCTCTTTATGTAGTAGAATAAAAATGCATTAACCATTTTGTTAGTTAGCACTGTTGCATAATATATTTTTCACAGTCGGATCTTAACTCCATAATGGTAAGATTAAACTTATAACTTTTCACTTAACTAGTTCATTTCTTCGATGGCTTTAGCGAAAAGTACAGGATAAGCAATCCGATGCCGGCGTAGGTGGCTTTTGCAACCTGAAATAGCAGAAGATTATAGTACGTACCACTGAATTCATTTTTATTTTTTACATACATTAGCCCTTCCTCTCATGGTTTCACTGTTGAAGATCTTGGAAAGTCCCTTCAGCTTGGCCTCATCAACACTATCACCAGCCATTCTGTAGAGCAAATGTTTATATTGTTAGTAACAAATTATTATTAATCATTTAATATGTTAAAACTTACTTGTTTAGCTAGATGATTTACTTTCTTAGCAGAAACTAAAATAAATCTCTGATCCTATTGAAGCAGGTAGAATGACAGGCTAGGTTAGGTTATGTAACCACAGCATAGCTCATAAAGGAGCTGTCAAAATGTGAAAGTATTGCAAGCGCCATCGTGCGACTAGCTTTCGATTTTCGAAATTCTCATTGGAGATAAGAAAAACTAAGGTATTCGCGTTGACGGTGTTGCTGATATTTGTTTGGTTTTTGCATGCGAAAAAGAAGGAAGGAAATATTTTTGCTTTTGTCATCACACACATTTTGACAATTACATATGAGTGTTCACGTAGGTGCGAACAGCCTTCAAAATCTCTTTCAACGCGAATAACCCGAATAGTAAGCAATAGAAGCAATAGAAGTCTGTTTCTTCATCACGCTCTAATTTATATTCAAATGCTTATCTCCCGATATTTTTTTTCATCTTGTTAGGCCGTTACAAATTTTATTTTCATTTTATGTCACCCCCCCTTCAAAAATCTTGAATATTGGAAGGGGAAGAAAAAAAAAGCTCAAACCGTTTTGTTTATTTTATTGGTTTTCCGACAGCATTAATTAGTCGTCATAAGGCAAGCGAAATAAATAATAATAATAATAAAGTGTTATTTTTCAACATTTATTTGAGTGCAAGTTACAAACGTCATAACTTGCACACAAACTTTGATCAAAGATATTTCTTTTTTTTTCGTCTCGGTGTTATTTATTTTTATGCCACCCCCTTTGCTAACTTTGATAACCTTGGACATAAAAAAAATTCGAAATTTGTATCAGCCTTATTATACATTTTTACTAGTTGACCTGGCAAACTGCATCTCGCCCATTTTTTTGTTCAATTAATTTAAAGCATTCAAAATTGATTACTTCTAATGGTTGAGATTGCGATTTATTTGTAGTCTGTAAATGCATCACGAACCGGATATCCACTTAAATAGTTGAAGAGGTTGTTCATAAGACACGACCGCAGAGGTAACGTAGAATACGACAGCCTGTCTTATGTCAATGTATTTTTTTGGAATAGGTTTGGAAATACACTCAATTGGGGTTGATCAATTTAATAGTCTCTTTGCTCCAGATGGCGTTTACCTCAGTAGCCGGCACCGCGGTTTCACTTGCTGCCGTATCTAAAACAAGAATGAAATTGAATTGTTTTGAGGCTGTCTTTTGTATTTGCTCTAAGATATCTTAATTCAGGCAGTGGTTACGAAGAGGCTTTTTAGACAAGGGCTAATAGTGCATTCCCCATCTATGATATAACAGTTCAAATAACAATTTTCTGCATTTTACGATAGCGTAGATAATTTTACAACTGATTGCTGCAATTAGTAAGACTTGCGCGAAAAATTATGTGATTCAGGCTCACTAGCTCAGAAATTTTTCAGATAAACTTTGAGGTTAATTGTGTTTGTCAATGCCATTTATTGACAACTGAATAAAATTTTTTCAACATGGCAAATTTTTTATTTAGTTTTGAATGATTTACAGTAATAATTAAATTCTACATGAGGTGATTTATTAGCAATTATATCTGAAAATTTCAATTTATACTGCTAGCCACACACGCTATATAGCAAGCCACACATGTTATAAACATGAACACGCTATATAGCAAACCACGCACGCTATTTAGCAAGCCACACACGATATTAACATCCACACTACCACAATATATTTAACTTATGGTAGCAGTGGTCATAGGCTCCTACAGGAAAAAAAAAAACATCCACACGCGCGCTATAATGCAAGCCACACACGCTAGCCACCCGCTGCACAGACACGCTATAGACATGCACACGCTATATAGCTAGCCACGCACGCTATATAGCAAACCACACAAGCCATAGACATGCACTGACACGCTAGACATGCACACGCTATATAGCAAACCACGCACGCTATATAGCAAGCCACACGCGCTATAAACATGCACACACGCGCTACAGGCATGCATACACGCCATAAACATACACAACAATATATAGCAAGCCACGCACGCTAGCCCCGCACGCTAGCCCCGCACGCTAGCCACACACGCTATATAGCAAGCCACACACCTTATATATTAGAGACACACGCTACAGATATTCACACACGTTATGTGCACACAACCTATATACGCTGGATGATGGTGACTTCTCAAACCACCTGGCGGTGCGAGTCTCTTTCAGTTTTGGGTTGTATTCACCCAACGATATCTGAATTGGATTACCGCCAAGGATGGGAAAAATCGTTTAAGTGATAATTAATCAGTAGTCCAAACTGATTCTCTACCGCTTTCGATAATTTCAAAAGGATATGTGGTGAAAAGTTTTCACTCGCGATTACTTTGATTTGTTTGTTTAGTTTCGCGCTTTCGATTTTTTTTCACAAGTGTAGATAGGTACAGCACGCGCAAACCGAGAAGCTAATTTTTTTCTTTTGAAATAATTGAGCAAAAATGAAAGCTGTATGTTCTACGGGGTGTTGTCTCCTAGAAATAAGAATTTTAATACTGGTATTGTGGCCGGGGCGCATTAAACAGGTTTCTAGAAAGCATGTAATCAAGTATATTACATATAAGCTTTCATGTAGTATAGAGTGGTGAACGGCCTCGGCAGTGGTTTTCTTCGGCAGGTTCCTGCATAAGATCGCTGTAGAAAACCTGCCGAAGAAAACCACTGACGAGGCCGTTCGCTACCCTACAAGAAGTACATGCAAGATTGAGATTTGAATTGCCTTATAGTTTGGAGGTTTAAACCAAGAAATACATTAGAGAATTATCGAGATACTAGTTTGATATTTTCTATACTTTATACTTTATGAGTCCAATTTTATTCATTGTGAGACAAACCTCATCATTTTATGTCGTTGATTCAATGTTGAATGTATTGCAAAAACTGCAGCTTAAAACTATTGAACTGAAAAAAAATCGGTGAGAGAATTTTCGTCTTCAGGAAACGAAAATTTTCAGTATCGATTCTCCTGAAAATATCATCAACGATTCTTTTTCATTTCTGTAACTAAGCAGCCGTATCATTGTTGATAACGAAACGATTCCATGCGATAAAAAATCGGAAGTGATTCTTCGAGTGAGTGATTTTTTCCACCCTTGATTACCGCTGGTGGGGTCCAACTCAGATCGAAGGGAAGCCGAACCGAAAGAGGTAGGAACTGCAGCTAACCACTGCCACCGCCGCTGTTGCCCGCTGCTGATCCACTTCGCCTACTGCCATCGGTGTTGATGTCCGCTGCTGCTGCCTGCTGCTAGTAAACTGATTTGCTTGAGGAGAAACAGTCTCTTATATAGCCCAAAGAGTGCATTCCCGGCTAATTAGGTACTCCATTCTGTCGTCCTTTTTAGGGAAAGGCAGCAAGCGACCAATCAAAAGTCGACATTTGCGTTTCGACAATGTTCAACAATTTTCAATATTACAATAGTTTGAACAATCAGATTACAATTTTCTGCATTTTGACGGGTGCTTAAATGATTTTCAATCGATTGCTGCAAAAATGACAGAAATCGGTTGGAAACTGACTGGGTTAAAAACGTTTGAAATTGGACAATTTTTGTGACGCTCTCGATGTTTTCGGTTTTGAAATTGGATCCCTGTATTGAAATTGGGTCCCTGTAATTGTTGCCGTAAGACGTATTCTACGTCAAAAATTATCTTCCGCATCCTGTTCCAGCGACTGAGGCCGTTGCAGGAAGCTTTTGTTGGAGAACACCAATGCGGTTTTAGAGTGGGACGATCTACAACGGACCAGATGTTTACCTTGAGACAGATCGTCGACAAGTTTCGAGAACACAACTTGTAGACACATAATTTGTTTATTGACTTTAAGACGGCGTGCTTGAACATGGTTTTTCAACAAAACTTATTTTAAACTGTTACGTGCGACGCTTCACGGTTTCACATCAAGCGTCAGGACAGCAGGCATGTTTCTGGGCTTCGCCAACGACATTGATATAAGCTCTTCGGGTCTGCGAGCGTAGAATCCTGCTATCAATACTCGGAGGTGAACTAGAAAATGGGGTGTGGCGCAGGTGCATGAATCACGAGTGAAACGAAGTATACAAACAGGCTGATATTGTCAAACTGATGAAACACGGCAGGTTACAGTGGGCTGGCCACGTAGCACGGATGGTGAATGAGCGACCAACAAAGATAATAATTAGCAGAGAACCGGATAGAGGCCGACGACCATGAGGCAGACCTCGCACGCGCTGGTTGTGTGCTGTCGACGAGGATGCCAGAGCAGCGGGTGAAGTGGAGACTGGAGAGGAGCATCCCAAAACCGAGTTTTGTGGAGGCGTATTCTGGATTCGGCATAGGATCTTAATGATCTGTCACTATAAAAGTAAAGTAGACTATGTACACATTTGCTCTTCCTTTACGTTGAATTCACCTCGTTGTGATTTCGTCTTGACAAAATAAATTTCTCTAATGATGAAACTGGCCAAAAGAACACACAGTTAAACACAGGAAATTATAATTGGTGGTACTTTGCTGGAGGAGCGGTATAGTAGAGCAGTAAACTAAAAAAAAAGGATAAAACATTTACACAGAAGCACGAATAGATGAGAAGCATGCCTGCTCGGATTTACTAGGCTCTATGAGCTCTGTGAACTTTTTAGAATGACTTTTACATTTAGTGTCACGAACCTTAGATGGGACACACTTTTTAACAGCCAACCAATTGGTCATCATCTTTTGATTTTTTCAACGTTTAAGTTCCATTTTTACTGCACAGTGTGATATTGCACAGAAAGTTTCTGGGCCAATAAACTGTGAGTTAGATCCTTGTTTTGCAAGTTCGCCTGCCTTTTTTATTCTCACCAATGCCACAATGTCCCAAACCAGTATAAATCAACTGATTTCGTTTGACATAAGTGTCGCTATGTGGGAATACATTCTCAGGCAGTCTTGGATGTACATTTATAAGCCCAAGTTCTTTCAAAGAGTAATAGTATGCAGCATCGTTTGCCATTGAAAACTCAAAATTAAAAAGAAATTGAGTTGTGCTGGCTTTGAATTTAACTGACGATAGTGATTTTCGTTCTGGTTTACAACCGACCAGGAGACAAATAAATTTTCCTAAGCCGCATTAAGATCTGAGCTATTTGGTCCATATTGGTAAGAAATCGGAAAAGTTCTGGCCAGAGTCCTGTGTTCTGTTTCAAAAATCAAAAAGATTCATTTTTCAGTCTATTGGGTTAAACAAGCAATATTTCAGCTTCTTATAGCACAAAAAGAAGGTAAGAAAATAAAACTGTTATTGTCTGTTTAGATTTTTTTTTTGTATTCGAACAGTTTTGAAACACGAATAGTAGCCCTGCTTGTGCTCATCACGGCTTTCGAGAGCGAGCTCCTTTCGAGTTGATGCGTTCTGTCCTAGAAAAAGACGAACAAATTATTTCAAAACAAAAGTACCAAATGTTCAAAACAATAAAAATATTTTCCTTTCACAGAAAATTCACTACAACCAGAAGCCTTGCAAATAACCTGCAGTTTCAGTATGTCACCAAAAACTTTTCATACCAAGGTATGAATCTCTTTTTTATTTAAATAACTGTTTTGTCTTCAATTACAGGTAGTTCGCACAAGACTTTTGAATATTTCATTACGGGGACATCCTCGACGTTGCCACGCAGACTGAATGTAAAGTTCTTCCACCAAAACTTTGCTCTGCTGGAAAATGATTGTGGTTAACTTGATAGCTCCCTGCAGTCTGCAGCCAGTCAGTAGCTTTCTAACTTCCGCTATGCCAAACCCGATGGCTATTGTTTTCTCTTTGGCTAAATTCGGAGCACTTTCATTTCCGGATTTTCAATTGGTTTTACTAATTGAGTAATCAGGAAAGTTTATCCCATTGTCACGGTCCCGCCCTGCCGAAGCAAACCGCACTAACGGCAGTCAACTACGAGGAATGCATTTGAACTGCTTTGCACTTCCCCAATATTCTGGGCTTTAGCGAATCGCTCTGTGGTTCGGAGCATTTCTGCTTTCTTGCAGGGAAGATAAATGGAAGAACAACTTAATTCAAAGTTGTGCTTGCATAACTGGCAGCAGCGTTTACGAAGAAGTAGGTAGTTGATTGTTTCTGCTGTGAAAGATTGGTAAGGGATTTTAATTTTAATCCGAGCTTAGTCTGTTTGGTGATAGACTTCTCACTTACGGAGATTCCGGATGCATTCCGGATGTATTTATTAAGTTCTAAGATTTCTTCGGTTTTTTTTTGTCCTAAATAACTGACAAGCTTATCTATGGCATTCGAAAACAAAGGAAATTTAATATTGTTTGTAATAATGTTATCTTGTTTTTTTGCCATACTAGTGTCCAGATGTGACATATAAAAAAATACACTGCTGTTTTTTTGTGGCAAACCATTCTAAACAACTGTAGGTATTTGGTTACAGTTGAGTACTTTAGTTTGTAAATAGTAATGTCACCTGCAGGCAGTTCTTGTGGCTACATAAGTCAAGCAAACCACAACAAACGGCGAAATTGGAAAATCACATCAAAGGCAAACGTAATTGGTTGACAACTTTTCTGTTTCAAATTGCAATGTTGCATACGTAGATGATGTAACCAGTGTTAGTTTAATAGGGTGAAGTCTCCTTTTGTCGGCGTGCTAAAATTTTTTACAGTAATGATCCTATACCAACGACTGACCTATACCAACAAACAGTTTATTCATAAGGTTCTCGAGCTATTACAAATAAGAATAACAAATTCATTCACGACCCTATGCGGTGCTTTTATCATAACAATTCATTTTGTATAGCTTTGTGTAATAAAAAACAATTCAATGCAACAGCACAACATTAAAATTTCCCTCCAAGGCTGAGATCCTTTTCTTCCCTCATGCGGTGGTTTTAAGGATGGCTATCTGTTGTCAAATGTATGAGATTGGATATGTAAACATAAGTTTGCTTCGTTGAAGAGAGAGTCTTACTCTAGCTCGCTGTCTGGTAGGGGAAAAAGGTGAGCATGCGAATTACAATCCAATGCTGCCACTTGTCTGTATTTCTACATGGAGCCACTTGTCGCAGGCAAAAAGAAAAGTAAAAGTGCACGATTGCGGTCAGTATGTTGCAATTCAAGCGGTATTCTGCATCGGAATACAATAACAAAAATAGACCCCCGTGTGGTCAAGAGCATAATGCCCCAACTCGTATCCCTACATCCAACACACACACACACACACACACACACACACACACACACAAACGTCACAAAATCAGAGCTATATCGTTGCAAAAACAGCGACTCTATAATCTGTGAGAATTTTCATGCGTCTGGCAGCTTTACCTATAATCCAGCGCTGCCATCATTAAAGTGGTTAAAGTCGCATGTTGCAGGAAGATGTTAGCATTTCAAACGAGTAAGAATTTGAAATCTTACACGCGATTTCTGGATTTTTTTGTTCTTGCTTGGATGAACTATGAAATGCGGTGTCTCGCCAGTTACATTCAAGACGGCAGCTCCGTCGCGAGACTAGGTATCCACAGCCCTAATAAGGCAGCCGAAGCATTAAACACTAAAAACACTAAAAAAGTAAATACGAACAGGAACAATCGGCAACAACCCAGGTGGAAAATATGGACGACGTCAGCTAGAACCACGCCACTTCGACATCGTTGCGCTTCAAGAACTTCACTGGAAAGGAAAGATGGTGCGGAGGATTTGTGGCCGCAGAACACGGTACTAAAAGAGCGGCGGCACCACCAGTGAGCTGGGTCCCGGCTTTGTAGTGCTGAGCAGGATGTAGAGTCGTGTGATCAAGTGGCGACAGGTCGTGTAGACTGAGAATAAAAGGCCGGTTCTACAATTACACTATCCTCAATATGCTAATACTCACGAAGGAAGACCCGATGTAGAGAAAACAGCGTTTCACGTGCAACTGGAGAAACTCTACGACAGCTGCTCGCGTCGAGATATCAAGATCGTCATCGGGAATTGGAATACTCAGATTGGAAGAGGAGAAATGTAAAAACCAGTGCGTTAACTTTGCAGCTTTCCGAGGACTGGTAGTCTTCGGATTACCTTCTTTCCCCGCAAAGACATCCACAAAATCACTTGGAGATCACCTGACCAATGAACTACAGTAAATCAAATTGACCAGGTTCTCATGGACGGTCGGTTTTTCTCCGACATTACCAACGTACGCACCAATTGACTCGGACTACTACCTACTTGCGGTATACTTGCGCTTAAAACCGCGTCTGTATATCAGGCATGACGAAGCCGAACCGCGCGGCTGAACATCAAACAGCTCCGGAACTCCCTGGCTGTGGAGAAATACGCGCAACAGTTTGAAGCGGTGCTACCCACGGCGGAAGGGCTATCTCTCAGCTGGTGCAGGGTTAGCACAGCTATCAGGAAAACTGCAACGACGGTACTAGGAATGGAGGCACCGATCGGCAGAAACGACTGATATGAGAATGCGAGGCAGCGGTAAATGAGAAGAACTGGACCTGGGCGATATAACTGAGCAAATCGACAAGTACAACTTACTTACTTTCCTGGTGAAACATCCCTCAGGTTTTCAACTACTCTACAATGTTACGCTCACGTATTCGGCCCATGGTAACTTGCTCCAGTTTATTGAGTGTCCTACATCTTCGAGATCTTGCTCCACTCGGTCCAACCACTCAGCTCATTGCGCGCCTCTACGACTATACTGACCGGATTCGACACGAACACCAATTCTGCGGTATTGTTGTCCGGCATTCTTACAACATGTCGCGCCCATCTCTAGCGACTTTCTGGATAATGGGCTGTAGAGTTGCACCAGTTCGTGGTTCATTCCTCACGTCCATACTCCGCCGAAGATGGTCCTAAGCACACGTCGTTCGAAAACGGCTAGTGCATGCAAGTCTTCCTCAAGCATTGTCCATGTCTCGTGCCTGTAGAGGACTACCGGTCTTATGAGTGTCTTTTACATGGTTGCCGCCAGACCTCAACGTCTTGTGGAGCCCGTAGTAGGCACGACTTCCAGCTACAATACGTCTGCGTATTTCTCTGCTGCAGTTGTTGTCTGACGTTACAAATGATCCGAGGTACACAAAGTCGTCAACCACGTCGACCATTATGCTACGACCAATGAGAGCCCCTTTGTGCTCGGTTTCTTGGTGGATACTTGGTCTTCGACTTATTCACCTTCAATCCGACCTATTTTACTTCACCGTTTAGCTTGGTGTACTGTTCAGCCATCGCCTGGAGCATCCTTTCGACAAGGTTCACGTCGTCAGTGAGAGAAGATGAGTTGACTAGAATTATTGAAGATCTTGCCCCCCTATGTTGAAGGCCGCACTGCCGCGCATAGCAAGTCATTTCGTCATTTGCATTTTCGTTAAAATTGAGTTAATACGCGAAAATGGTAGCTAACTATGCATATGCATAGTCTCGTAACAATAAATAGACTCAACAACTTTGTTCCGAAAAATTTCGGGAAAACATCCAAACATATTGTTTCATCTCATAAGAAGCAATGGTATGAAATCACACAAAAACGCGTTTTTCTCGGCTTGCTGAAAATGCAGAAGGAACTGACATGCTATGCGCGGCAGCGCACGTTTCATAACACCTTCAAGCGCAATGTTGAACAAGAGGCAGGAAAGACTGTCGCCTTGTTGAAGTCCCTTGCGTGTTTCAAACGGGCTTGATACTGCTTTCCGAATCATCACACAGTATTGTACACGTGGCCTTAATGAGCTTTATTAGTTTCGCAGGGAAACTATTTTCGTCCTTAACATTCCATAGCTCTACACGGTCGATAGTGTCATAAGCGGCCCTAAAATCGATGAATAGGTGGTAAGTGGGGACTTGGTATACGTGACAGTTTTGAAGAATCTGCCGTAGCGTAGAGATTAGATACGTTGTCGTTATTCGCAAAACCGCTTGATAACGCTTGAAATTCTCACATTCCAACCTGTCGCCTTTCTTGTAAGTTGGGCATTCTACTCCCTCCTTCCACTCCTTCGGTGGCTGTACTGTATCCCAGCTCTTGACTATCAGCTGATGCAGACGGGAAGCCAACCTCTCTGGGCTCAGTTTGATAAGCTCCACTGCGATGCCACCCTTTCCCGCTGATTTTGTTGTTGTTGAGCTGAAGCCTCTCTTATCCGCTGTACTGACGAAGTCGTTCCTCCTACCGTCTTGGTTCTCTGCCTCTGTACCTCAGGTGTTCATTGTAAAGCTGCTCACACCTGTCAATCAGCTCACGTTCATCAGCCAAGATTCCTCCATCTTTATCCCGACACATTTCAGCTGCCGGCACAAAATCTGCGCGGGAAACATTTAGTTTCTTGTGGAATCTACGTATTTCTTGACAACGGTACAGCTGCTCCATTTCATCACACTCCAGTTCTTACAGGCGGCGTTTTTTGCCCCGGGAAAGATGGGTCTGCTGTCTTCGTTTCTGTTTGTATTGATTCACGTTATGTCGGGTCTTTTGCTGCAGCATCAATGCCCACGTTGCATTCTTCTCGTCTAGAATCATTCGACGCTCCTCGTCGAACCAGTCGTCGATTCCTCTCGACGAATCCAACAGCACCTTACAGTACTATAGCGGTCTAGCTGCCTCAAGGCTTTGCACGTACTTAGTAGCGACTTCGGGGAGTTTAAGTCGTTTTAGAGCTTACTGTTATGGGCGACGTTAGCGGATGTTGTTGACAACCGAAAGTCTGGCGCATTTTGACCATCAATATCAATGTTTGGGTCACGATAGGTTCGGACGTCGATAGTATCCGAGAAGTAGGTACCTTCCGGCAATCAAAGCGTGATCGACTTGTGTTCCAGTTTGTTGTGGTGATCTTCAGGTGTACCGATATGGGATGCTATGCTGGAAGTGGGTACTACGTATGGCCATGTTCTTGGAGGCGGCGAAGTCAATAAGTCGAAGGCTATTTTCTTTCGTGAGTCGATCTGAATTCCTCCTCCTGGTCCTTCTGAGCGTTGAGATTTCCAATAAAGACTTTGAAGACTTGTTTTGCTCAGCTGTCGAATGGTGTAACCATCTATGTACGAATGTACCAATGCTCCCTTCCAGCATACCTCCTGCAGCACTACAAGGTCGAACTTGCGGACCCTAAATTAGTAAAAAATAATGAGCTTCCAGTCATTAGTCCGTTTCCGTTGTCTAGGTCTATGCCGATTGTTCCGGTCCGTATTAACATTATTTGCTTCCTATTTATGTGCTATTGTTTTTATGGCTGGCTTGTAAGGCCTGGACTGTTCCCCAGTTTCGCTGGAGAACTATCGTGACGGCACTGTTTAGTCATCGTGACAGCACCACGCTGGCACCAGGACGTTGATCAGCCGCCCCTGACATGGAGATCGGACGCTGTTTTGAGCCGCACTATCTTGATGAACAGACGTTCTGGTTGGTGAAGCATTTCCTCTACCGCTAAGATATGGTTAACACGCCAATGATTGCGGTGCTGCCCGCTGCGGGACGTGAAAGTCGTCATTGGGGACATGAGTGCTAAGGTAGGACGGAAGGCAATATCCAGACCGGTAATCGGGTTTGATAGCCTGCACGCCGCACGGTGTGTCCGAAATGCCGGATTATCATACTTTAATGTACCTCGGATTTTCTTTCACCAAAAGTTAGTCTGGGTCCATACCTTTCAAAATCAACCGGTTTTAAAAAAATCCATCGGGGGAAAATTGAATAAAATTGATTTAAATTTGTATTTTTTTTTTAATTATACTAATTTTTAATGTTAAATACACTGATAACGTTCAAAATAAATAACTTAATCACAATCTTAAGCTTAAAATAGCTTTCCTAGTAGATTTTTAGCTTACATGTTGAAGAAAAAAATGAGATATATACACAGGTAATGAAAAAAAAAAACATTACGAAAAAATCCGAACACATTTATATATTAGTGATTGATATGCATTTGTTATTCACTCACTGCAAAGTAACCTTGGTTCCTATGGTGCATGTGAAAAAATCAGTGATTGCTATGATTCACAACACATGTGAAACAGTGATATTAACAAACCATTTCGACAATGTTAAAACAAACGACGGCTCGTCTAGTTGTTTTCGGTAGATTGCACAAAATGAAGAAAACACATGAACAAAATCGGCCTAAAATATGTCTTTTGTGTTTCAAAAAAGTGAAACAACCTAAATTGATACATAATACGCTGACAAAAACCATAAACAGTGCTTCTTCATTCTCGAATGCGACAAAGATGGGGGATGTATCCCAAAGTTCTTTGCGGAAGCTGCTATATTGTATACTATAGTATGTTTGAACCACCTAGAAAAAATAAACCTGGAATAAAACATTCGAGTTTTTATTAACTTTTGTAACAAAAATATGAAATCAAACAGATTAAAAAAAATTTACAACTTTTGATGTATTTTATCATGTATACACTCCCCCAACAATTATGGATCTCCCACAATTACGGATCACTTTTGTGTTTTATGTTATTTGACTCAGTTAAAAAAACTGTTTGAAGGCATGTTGCATTTTTGCAGTAAAACAGCGGTTCTCAACCTGGGGTACGCGTACCCCTGGGGGTACTCGAAAGCCTTCAGGGGGTACGCAAAAGAAAAATCAGTAATGGCGGACAAAGCAATTATTCTCTATAATACTTCATTTGTTGGCCAATCTAGCCCCTAAAACATGGCTGTAGCAATAAAACAAGCTACAGTTTAATTTGGAACCTTAACTAAACTACCACAACATGATCTACCATTACTCTTTCCCACTCTGCAAGAACATTCCAAGCCAGGGGGTACAATTGATATGAAAAATATCGCCAAGGGGTACGCGGACTAAAAAAGGTTGAGAACCGCTGCAGTAAAACATACCATATTTGCTAGCTCTGAACACAGAAAACATCGTTTTTATCCCAAGATAGATACGTTTTTTATAAGCGTATAATATTATAATCTACAATCTATCAAAGTATTTATCGTTTTTCTTAATCAGCGTGAGTAGCGCGCTCCTCATTCATAGGGTTTCTATGTGATAGAATAGCTAATTCTCGGGCGAAAAACAGCTGATACACAAAAATCAAGGTGAGTTCTTCACTATTTACCAAAATGTTGATGGTTGATAGCGATTTTTCCATAAAAACAAGTTATTTTCTAAATGTTTCATGATAGGGACCAAGACAAGGTAGTTTCTCACAGTTATGAATCACTTCGATTCAAATATGATTTTAAGCAGTTAAAACACCCTATCAACTTCTATTGGGCTCTAAACGGAAGTTAAACAGTGTTGAGTCTTTGAAAAATGGGAAAGCTACGTGAAGTGGCAAAAAGTTATGATGTACCATAACGCTACCTTCGGGAGCGACATACCTGTACTCTCATTCTTACTGCAACCTCGAAAGTCACAAAAAATGTGACCAGGCCATGTGGGATCTTTAAAACGATATGAAACATGGCAATTCTTCATATTACATAATTTGAATAAGGTTCAATAAACAAATTCATTGCCGAAAACTGTTTAATATGATGCAAATTGTTTTATAATTGGGACCGCTCTGAAAAGTGATCCATAATTTTGTATTTGATGAGTTGTAATAAAATAAATATATTTTCTGAGAAATATTCATAAAAAATGAAAACAAATACTCAATCAAGGGAAAGATTACATATTTCTGTAACTGAAAACATCCCAAGTAACACACGTTGTTATGGAGCAGTTGGGATAACTCCTCTAATACAACCTTCAGTTATAGATTCCAGTTGACATTACATTTCCCATGACATCTCTATCACCAGAAAAGCGCAAAATAACAAGTACTGGTGCTATATGAAGTGTTATATAACTTCATGAAAGCAAGCCAACTTGTTAGACTGAAGCTGCAAAATACATCTCGAGTACCAATACGGTAAGAAAACGTTCAAAACGGGTTTTTTTTCAAGTTTTAATTGCTAACTAATCAAAACATCGTTGACGCAAGCATAAAACTTCAAAATAAAAAGATTGCAGAACGGCGCTGATTTATATTAGGAACAATAAAAAAATAGTGATTACGGCGTTTCGAATAATCACCGAAAAATAAGAAATAATATTAGATCAACCTTTCGATGCTTGTAATACAAAGTTCTACGTGCGCGTCAAATTTCATGGTGAAACATTGTGTTTTACTTCTGAAAAAATCATGCGCCATTCATTGGATACCGTTTTCTATTTGTCAATAAGTGGAAAACAGATTGTGCATTACAGAATGTTCGCTGATTTATTTCATTGCGAAGAGTCAATTTACTCCACTACCGCATGGGCTTAGTTCGTAAACAAATATCTGGCATCTCTTTCTTGCTTTCATCGCAATGTTCTTTTTTTCCTTTGGTAGATCTGCACTGACCCAGTGCAATGAAGAAATTCGCGCATTCGTGGGTCAGAATTCGCCATAACAAAGCGCATGCGCGAATGCGTTGCTATGACAACATTTACCCGCATGCGCATGCGCAAATGTATTGTTACGCGCAGTGCAACCTGTTCGATGATCGTTTTTGTCATTGGCACTTTTAATCAATTATAAATGATGAAAAGCAATGTTCAACCTTTTAAAATTAATTGTTTCTGTCGCTTGAATATTAAAATTGTTTTCGCATAGTTTCAACGTTATCTAGACATAATATATTTCAAAACTAGGAAACGTAGTTAGATATACGGTAACAAAAATTAGAGTGATATTGGTTGCACTGTAAGCGTTTTGTTTACTTTTTCATGGCGCATTTTGACCCACCTCGAATAGGTTTATTAAAATCGTTTAAATAATTTCATTAACAATTTGATCAAGTAGTTTTACGTTGGTTTTCGAATACCAGTAATAGGAAAACTACTTTACAGGTACGTAGTATTGTTATCAGGCGTAAAATATTGAACGCGCGCGACTGCCCCGGCTGGGCATTTCGTACACAGTTTTTTTAATACATAGTGAAAACATCTGGAGGACAACTTTAAGACAAGTGTCATTTGTGTCATAGTTGTTGTTTGTTCAACTCATGTTATTGAAAAACATCTCCAAAACCAGAAAATAATGAGTTTGTGTTCGAAATGTGGTTGAATTACTGATGTAAATCAACTTCTCACAAATGTTGTATTTTAAGTTGCTTTCTGTACTGTTTTGATAACATCATAAACACAAGTTACAGATAAGCAACAGCAGTTTATATTCGATAATCTATTAAATACACTTATGCTATGAGATAACATCTCGAGAACAAGAATATAACAACACAAGTTTTGAATTGCGCTTATAGTATTCTTATATGACTACTGTCATTGTGAATTATTTTCTAACATGTTTTGTGTGTTACTTGGGTATTTATAGATTACTTATATACAATAAAATTGGGCAGAAATGATTTTTTTCGAATTCATACATCTTTTTAAGTGATCCATAATTGTGGGGGGACTGTAATAATCGGAATATATATAGGGTAACGGGGGTATTTTGGCCCACATGCATATTTTGGCCCACCCAGTAACATTTTACGCATTTTATCTGATAATGTCAATGAATATTAGAAAACTAAGCATGCAACATTGAATAACACACCTAAGAATCATACTACACTATAATTTTCAGCGAAAAACTGGCTCTAGGTGGTGTTATTTTGGAATTAGCTCATACATATTCAAAGTCATGGCCGAGTCAACCAAAATACCCCCGTTACCCTAGTTTGCTTGTCTTTCAGTCACGCGCACGACAAACGAAAGTTACTCAAATTGCCTTTTTCCCAAGCAAACTCTGAAGCTGAGGTACACTAAAGTTCGTTATTTTTTTGTGGGTAGCAACGCAAACTCTCCTGTTCTGACTACAAGTTACCTTTGCTTTTAGTCCTCCACTCCCCTCCTCTCGCCTGGTATGAAGCCAGTCGTAAGGAAATCAAAGCTAACTGCGTCCTAACTAATATTCGGCACACGTGTTAAATTAGCACATGGCTATAGTTTCTGATGCAGGTGCATCGACAAAAACCGCCAAAAACGTAATAAAGGGAGGAAGGCAATTTTAGGATGTAAGAAAGATGTATCAAAGATATCAAGCATGTAGATAAAATCTAAAGTTAGCCAAACCACTGTCGGTTAATTATAAACGTTATTTTATAGTTACATGTCCAATAAGTTCTGTAATGTCATAGCATTACCATCAAAATTAGGTTGTCAAGTGATGGAATAAAGCAGTACCTGTTGTAGTTCATTGAGGATAGACTATGAAAAAGTCAATAAAATAATGGGGATTATAAACCTTTTTGCTCGAGAAAATAAGCAGTTTGGTTTTTTTAAAGTGTGTATCAAATTTTTATATACATTGAAGACGTTAATAACGAACATGCATAAAAAATTGAAGAAAACCGGCTGTAACTCGCCAAAGCCATTTTATGCAAAACATCAAATCGAGTTTCAAGTCGACTTGACAAGCCGCACTTGAAATCTATTCAACTTTCTCCCCATTACTCAAAGCTCTAACAAAATTTACAAAAATGTTCTCAAGAAGTTGTACTCAAAGATAAAGCAATATAATTTTTTTTTTCGATATTTTTAAAAATAGAAAAGACATTTAACCTACACAAGACATGCTGCACATATTGTACCCCAAATTAATTCTTTAAGTATACTACGACGTTCAAAATGTACGGAGAAAGGGATAATTATTTTGCTGATACGTGAAAATTTTAGCTGTTTCAAAAAAAACTTAGACTATAAGATAAACCCATTCCCTACGAGAGACATTCAAACTTTGATTCAAGTTCAACAATTATACTTGAAAATTTTCACGATTAAATTATTAAGTAAGGTACAGATTGATCTTAAATTTGCAATACAGTTTGTGTTAATTATGTTTATAGTTGATGAGTAATAAGAGTTCGAGGTTCATTTTTTGAGGTAAAAACTGATTTCTCTCCGCCGGGATCGGGTTGAGCTATTGGTCATAATTTTTGAACATTATGTAAAATCTGATCAACAGTTTTGATTTAAGATATTTTGATATATCGACATAAAATTTTCAAAGTTTTAAAAATTAAACATAGGTTTATCTCCTGCAAATGCGCTACAGTGAGCCAACTTTTTTTTATCTTTTATCAAATAATATTTGTTTGCTTTTGTAGAAGAACACGAAAACAAAGTAGTAGACAAAGGTGGTGGTGATGGGATAAAAGATTGTTATGTTGTTACGCAACACTATAAAAGGTTTCTGTGATGGAGCGCAGATGACAGATGTTTCATGCGCGTCATTTATCATGTGTGAAGTTTTATCGGAGTATTAGAAAGGGATTTGAACTACCCATCAATGATTAAAAGAGGACAGTACTTCGTTATTTCAAGTTTTGCTATTGTTATTAACAAATTGCAGAGACAAACTTTTGCATGTGTGAATATTTTTTTGAGCAATCCAGCATTTTTTCATGAGCAATGGTTTTTGTAAATTGTTTTTTTTTTCAATTACATTCATTTTTAGTTATTTTGTAAGTTTAGTTTGAATATAACATATGTAATATCAAACAATTGAGAAAATGAACTATTATTCAAGTTATGAAATTTTTAAAAAAATTAAATCGTTAGAAAACAATTTTTCGAAAATAATCATATAATGGAGAAAAAGTCTTCAGATATTGGAGAAAACAGTTGTGCAGTGGATCCGTATAAGAAGCGAGATGCAGATTCGTTTTTGAGTAAGCAATCAATCCACGATATACTGAACGAAGGATTTATCGCAGTTTAGATAATTAATTAAGTTTTAAACCAGCGCTGGCCATCTGCATCGAATTGTCGATAGTGTCTTAGTTACATATTGAACTTCAACTCGATATTTCAATAAAAAAATTTCATTTTAGATTAAATACCATCTTTTGATAGTTCAAAATGCATTTGAAAGTGGTTAGCCACTACGGGCCAACTAGTTATAAATTATTCGGTTAAAAGTCAAAATTTTTCATTGAAGAAACGCAGGTAGTAGAAATGGAACTCAATTACCTACATGTTGATGTTACACGATTCGTATAGATCACCAATCAAATCGAAAAATTTAGGTTGAAAAAACACTAATAATTCAAATCATTTATTTTCAAATTTCCCCCGATGGATTGTTTTAAAAACCGATTGATTTTGAGAGGTATGGGCCCAAACTAACTTTTGGTGAAAGAAAATGAAAAGCGATGGAAGAGCTGTACCAAGCTAACAACACTTTGAAGTTCTACGAGAAGCTGAACAGCTCCCGTAAAGCTTGGACAGCAATCTCCTTACGGACGAGTGTGAGGTGATCGAAAGGTGGAAGCAGCACTTTGATGAGCATCTGAACGGCGGCGATGCAGTAGAGCGCGAGGATGGTATGGCAACTGATCTAGGTGCAGAAGACAACAGAATACCAACCCTCGATTTCCTGGAGTTGGAGGAGGAGATTGGCCAGCTGAAAAACAATAAAGTTGCTGGAGTTGACCAACTTTCCAGTGAGCTGTTGAAATACGGTGGAGAAACACTGATTAGAACCGTGCGCTGGGTCATTGTCAAGATTTAGGAGTAAGAACGAGTAGCGGAGGAGTGGATAGAAGGTATTGTGTGTCCCATCTACAAAAAGGGGGCACAAGCTGGAGTGCTGCCACAACCGGGAAATCACTCTCCCAAATACTTTGCCGTCGACTATCACCATTTGCGAAGCAGTTCGTTGGGCATCACCCAATGGGATTCATGGGTGCCCGCGATGCCACGTATCAGCTATTCGCGGTTCGGAAGGTTATGCAGGAATGCGAATACAACGTGCCCACACACCACTTATTCATCGATTTCAAATCAACATACGACACAATCGATCGGGGCCAGCTATGGCAAATTATGCACGAAGACGGATTTCCGGACAAACTAACGCGGTTGGTCAAAGCGACGATGGATCGAGTGATGTATGTAGTTCGAATATCGGGGGCACTCTCGAGCCCCTTCGAAACCCGAAAAGGTTTGAGGCAAGGTGATGGTCTCTTGTGCCTAATGATTAACATTGCCCAGGAAGGTGCCATTATAAGAGCAGGGATTAACACGAGTGGCACGATATTCCAAAAGTCGGTTCAACTATTTGGGTTCGCTGACGATATCGACATTGTGGCTCGAATCTTTGTGAAGACTAAGGGCCGGAGCTCAATGGATCGGACTGGTCATCAATGCATCGAAGACAAAGTACATGAAAGGACGGGGTCCACGAGAACAGTGCCAACCTCCCACCTCGAGTTCAAGTTGGTGGTGATGAAATCGAGGTGGTCGATAAGTTCGTGTACCTGGGCTCACTGGTAACTGCCGACAACGATACCAGCAGAGAAATTCATCGGCGTATTATGGCAGCAAATCGTGCATACTTTGGTCTCCGGAGGACGCTCCGATCGAGTAGAATTCGTCGCCGAACCAAGTTAACCATCTATAAGACGCCGATCAGACCAGTAGTCCTCTATAGGCATGAGACATGGACTATGCTTGTGGAGGACCAATGCGCCATTGTTGGTTTTTATTTATTGTTTTGGGGAATTTTGTCTTTTTTGGTGTTTAATGGGCATTTAAATTCGGATATTTATCATAACCTGCGATGTCTAAAAGTTTTGCTCGATGTGTGATGTTGAAAACGGGCGAGATTGACTGGCAATCTTCCCTTCGGACTTACTTTTGTCGCTAAACTTTTTGTGGGTTTGCCTGCATGCCTTATAGCCTTGAGATGTACGAACAATTGATGGAAAATGCGGTCACCTGGTTGATGTTGTCAACAACTAGTTCAGATAAATTGTATATACTCAAATTGAAATAAAAGTCGGTCGGCATTCCAAATTTATTACATTCCACAAAATAAATGATTTCATTAGTAAACCCCGTTTTAAATGTCAGATTTGTTTTGCTTTCATAGATACGTTTAACATAGGTTTAACGGTTGAAAAATGTACTATTTTTTCGATTCAATTCCAGATTAGATTCTCATGCACTTTTTCCAGTTCACTGTTTTGAACAATATAGTCCTGCCATATATTCGATGCAGCAATTGAATTGAAACCGTTCAAAACCCCATCGTTCACAATTCACTGTTGCAATAAAATGTGTCTCCACCCCACACTTCAACGCAATTATTTGTGTGTATATGCTTTTGCATCTTGTAAAAATCTTCTTAATCCAAAAGTGCACATTTCATTGAGTGTATACTGAGCTAAAGACGGTCCTGATAGTATGTAAAGGTAAATGTTATTCTGGACTGCTCAGTTCGAATCAGCTCTCGTCGTTTAGTTCGAGAATCAGATAATACATCTTTACTATTTTCGTTTCAATTCTGCTGGCTTACATCTTCACCTCTGAATCTACCCATGCAACGCTTTTCGTCTCTTCGCGTTGACCCGAAGCCAGCAAAACTGATATCAACGTATGTGGAAATCTGCATCTAGCAAAGGATTACCAAGAGCAGCTTAACTGGGAATGTGGATCCTTTGGCTTCCAGTAGGAAAACTAGCTCTTGGCTTCGACCGAAAATGCAAATAGTGCAGCCAAATAAAATTAAAGCATACTATTTCAAGAGAAGAAACCCCGTTAAACGTGCTTGCTCTGCAGGTTGTGTGAGAAAATAATCGCAATTTAGATGACAGCAACAGGGGTAGATCCTTTAACACTGAGTTGTTGCCAAATTTCGAAGACGATGCTCTACCACTTATCGGCGCGGAACGTGGTTGTGGAATGGACTGGAATATGACCGCCACTGATGTGAGTATAGGTCAGTGCTGTGCTATTAAATATACTGTTGACTTGTGGAGAAACTGTTACGAGGTCAATCACCATTACGTCTTTTGCAATCAAATATATAGGACGATGATTTGCATATCTGCCATGAATATGCTACAAATGTATTCTAACAGAATAAATTTTATGTCAAGGAACATGTTGCAGCGAAAAAAAAACTGCGCATTATCAAATTGTAGGGTATGTTTCCCATCTAATAGCTAACGTATCGCGGCAACAAGCTTAATTTCCTCTCACCTTGGGATATAATACCGCAGGGGAAAAGGTTAAGTTGGTGATGTATCATTTAAATAACTGATGACGCTAGTGAACCGTACTGTCTTCGAATTCAAAACTTTCTCATTTTCTGAGAAGTGGCAATAAGTGCTACTTTGGATGCACTAGCTGTTATGTTCACTGTACTGAACTGTTGGAAAATAATATGCACAGTATAAGCACTGGACATTCAGATCTGAATTGTTCAACAGGGGATCTAACGATCAACGTAAACAATCTAGTCAACAGCATAAAAAACATTCCAATGATAGCAAAATCCCACTATGAACAGGTGATTCCAACACATTACACCAAGCAGCACATTACACAAATCATCGTGTCTAACTCTAGTCTAGTTATTCATTCACATACAAATTCTACAATGAGGACGATTCAATTCGCAGCGATTTGTCGCTCACCTGGGAGGTTAAAACAACTCGTCTCCAATGAATATTTCATGAGTAGACGACGAAGTGACAATGTCCAGCTGTGCATTTACATTTTTACTGATATGCCGAATGTTAGTAAGAAATTATTTTAATCACGGTAACAAAGTTATAAATAATTGTTCTCGTCCCTCCTGACACATAGTGCCTACCAAACTCTTTGGAACAAGAAGCAACTTTTAGTGGCAGAATGAGTTTCGTTTCCCCACCAACCATTCCGGAAACATTTGCTGGCGCGGACGTTTTCGTTACCGGAGGTACTGGTTTCCTGGGAAAAGTCTTAATCGAAAAACTTCTCAGGTCCTGTCCAGCGATTGGACATGTATTTGTACTACTGCGAGAAAAAAAGGGAAGGTCAGCTGAGCAGCGAGTGAAAGATTTTGTGCAAGTTCCTGTAAGTCCCGGATCTTATTAGGACCATAAATAAATTTCAATGAATGCATTACAGTTGTTCGACAAGCTACGAGAACTTCGTCCAAATGATTTACAAAAGTTAATACGAATAAGTGGCGACTGTTCGCTACTGCAAATGGGGTTAAATGACGAGAGTCGAAGACAAATGGAAAATGTACAGTTCATATTTCATGTTGCGGCCAGTGTCCGATTCGATGATCCGCTTGTGAAAGCAACCCTGCTAAATACCCGAGGAACGCGAGAGATTTTCCGCTGGGCAAAGACGCTGAAACAGCTGAGAGCCTTGGTGCATATCTCTACGACCTATTGCAACCCGGATATTGTCAATGTAGAAGAACGCATCTATCCTGCTAAAATAGCTTGGCAGCAGGTGATCAAGATGGCTGAGTCTTTGGACTCAAACACGCTGGAAGCAATGGCTTTAAAGTGAGTGGAAACTGGTCTGAAGATTATCAGAAAATGAAATGTAGTAATGATTTAACCCTATTGTAAGGTGTTTTAAATGAAATTCCATTCGCAGATTAACCGACTTCGCGCCCAATACGTACACGTTTACCAAGGGACTGGCCGAGCAAATATGCTTCGACTACAGTCGAGAGCTACCGGTGGTAATAGTACGACCATCGGTCATCACCAACACCGAGAGGGAACCCGTCCCCGGATGGATTGAAAACTTCAACGGCCCCGTGGGGTTGATGGTCGGCGTTGGAACTGGGCTCGTACGTACAGCTAATGTTGGCTTAGAAAACCACCTAAACTGTATTCCGGCAGACGTTTGTATCAACGCGATTATGATTGCTGCCTGGAAAAAGGCTAATAGTCCGTCTGGACAGTTGTGCATCTACAACTGTGCAGCTGAACCGCATAAAACAGCTAACTACAGGTTTCTTATAAAAGACGGAGAGTACGTTTGCCGTAGCACCCCGATGAATAAAATGGTGTGGGCCCCCGGAGGGAATCCTGCTAATAATGTTTACATTTTTTATATTTTGTTTTTCCTATATCAAATGCTGCCAGCAATATTCATCGACCTGCTGCTGAAAAGCGTTGGTAAAAAACCAGTGTAAGCTAGAAAGCGCCGAGAAAGCATGTTTATACATATATTCGATACAATATGAGTTTTTTTTCACAGTTTGTTAAGAATACAACGCAAAATACTCGACGCACATGTCTCATTACACTACTTCATGCAAAACGATTGGACTTTTGTTACGGAGAACTTTCGACGACTCGCCACAGATCTGCTGGAGAAAGACAGGTAATTAAAAGAGATGATGCCAAAACTATAGAATGACGTATTATTCTAAACTACAGGGAGAATTTCAATACCAACTATATCTGTAACGGCCTTATGTGTTACTACCAAACCTGTCTCCTGGGAGGTCGAAGATATTTACTAAATGAACCGGATGAAACAATTCCAGCAGCGAAAAGACAGTATGAACGTTATGTGATAATACATACAATATTAAAGCTTTCTTTGGTTATATTAGTAGGATACCTTATGTGGAAAAAGTATGTTAATATGTTTGTTTTGGAATGAAAAAGCTCTGTCAATTTCATTGTTCGCAAAATCGTCGCACACAAATTGAAGAGAATTAGGTACAACTTATTTTTACAAAACCTGTAACTAAAGTGATGTAAGAATCTAGGTTTCTACTTATTAAAGTTCGTTAAAAATATTTAAGAATCTTTAGAACTATCACAAGGCAATAAAATTTCATTATCTGCATAATACACGTATCTGAATCTGCCTTCATCTGTTTCAGATAGTTTTCTGACAGTTTGGTCATGCACACCAACTTCAGTAATTAAGGGTTTTTTGTTATTAAGTTGATGGAAAAATATATAATTGTTGAAGTTACTCCGTACTATAGAGAACAAACACCTATTTAAAATTATAACAACAATCTAGAAGAATCACGCAATTCTCCCTAAAATATACAAATTTGCGAAAGAAGGATTTTTTTTCGCAGAAACAATTAAGTCTTTTTTACGTGGACTTTACCTTTCTTCCATTACTCAAAAACGATACAAGATATCAACTTAATTTTAATCACGTTTTCCTGTTTTAAGCCGGAAATAATCATATATCCGTTCTCAAAAAATATCACAATTCTAGGTGTAAATACTGAAAATTTAAAATACACTTGCATTTTGGTCCCCAGATTGACTATCATATTCAAGGTTTAAGGTTCAAACATTTTAGGACGGTTTTCTACGTTATGTTTTCAACTCAGAAAGATCTTTTTCCACGCACTTCTATACAAATTTGGAAAGCATCCCTCCCTAAACGTTGTACTAGCTTTGACAACAATTTTTGTTTTATTTTTCAACCGCATTAACGTCGAGTAAAATGAACCATTTCACACAGTAAGCTCTGAGGTGTAATTATTTTTTTTATAAAATGTTATACAATCTTATTATACGGTTCGAAAAATTACACTAGTCGACAGAATGAATAAAGTGCATTTCAAAAGCTCAAACCGGAAAAAATGAGAGATCATAGCTATTCAAGCATTCCTATGAATTTTGGTGCCCCTCGGCATTACCAAAACGCGTCAGCTTACGTGAGAGTGTCGTATAGAAATTGCTCGCCGGGTTTGTCGCTTTAACGTTATGTTTACGAGGAAACCCATTTACTGCCGGTACCCGCATAACTGTCCCATACTGATTTTGGATACTTTTGAGTTATTATCGGAAATCAACTTAATTGTTATCATATTTTCTGGAAAGAAACTAAAATTGACACTTTTGTATGGAAAAACATGGAAAAAATACCAAGTTGTTTTTGTCCCATATTGAAAGTACCCGCATTACAGTCCCACTGCATAGTGGTACAAACTGCAAACATATAATTTTGCTCCAGATTAGTGTATATCGGATTATTTTAGGCATATAGGAATATGTCATTTAATTAACTAGACTAATGTTGTTTTTCTGTAGTACAATCTACGTTGCCAAATGTTACTTATTCAACCAGCAAGAATTTATATGTGATGAGACAAAATATGCGAATACTTTTGAAATGTTCCCGCATATTTTGTCCCATTTTGTCTTTTTTTTTAAGTTATATAACGTACAACCAATTCCATCCAGGGTTTTTTGTTCTCAACGATAAACTTGTGGTGCCATGAAACTGTTATGGTCATTGGTTCTGGATGTAATTGCTGGAAATCCGAAAATTCACGGATAATATAAAATCGCCGTTTTTTCATCATGTTGTTTTTCATTATGGGACAGTTATCCGGGTACCGACAGTTTAAGTCTCTAAAAAAAAGGGTAATGGCTACAATCTTTTTTTTCCGGTTGAGCTTTTGCAGTGAACCTGTGTTGCCCAATGTTAAAAAGCAAAACCTCGGTGCTACATTCCGATTCGGAACTCGACCTTTTGTTTCTTATACACAGACTTCGCAGCCAACTTAGTGTTTAGTGTACAGGACAATTGCGGGGCTAGCGCTACGATCCTACTGACACTAACAGTACCTCCCGAGCCGAGACTCGAACCCACGACAACTGGCTTGTTAGACCAGCATCGTACCTCGAGACCAACTGGGAGGTGTTATACATGCCATAGAAACTTTTTGCATATTATGGTTTTGTTTTGATGTAGAATTAGTTCTCTAAGGAAGTTCCGCAACAGGGGTGTAAAATGATAATCTAAAACCGGAACAAAGGACAAAATTTACCAGATTTCAAATGCTTATCATTCGGTTGGTTTTCGGATTCGGATTTCCTTCGTTTCTGCAGCAATCGATTGGAAAATTAGCTACGCATCCGCCTAAATGCAGAAAGTTTTTGTTTGATCATGCGAACTACTGTTACATTGAAAATACTTAAGCCTTGTTAAAACGTAAGTTTCGACCAATTAAATCTAAGCTTAATGTTTGCTCTCTCTAACACGCACGGTATAATATTATACCTAATTAACCTGGAATGCACTCTTTAGGCTATATAACAGTCTGGTTTCGGCCCAAACAAATATCGTATCAAATATCAACGGAGCGAATAGGGCCACTCCCATCACCCAAACGCACTAACCGCCCATTGGGACTGACGCCAGTGAGATCCCAATTATGGCAACTGGGAGCGTAGTAAATGGATATGAGTTGAATTTCGTAATGGTACCACGTCCTCGGGATGGTACCTGCATCGAGCTCCCTTAGTAAAGTTATGTGACAACGGCATGAAACGGCGAGGTGGTACCCGGTGCAGGGGTCTCCGTCCCATAAAACCTAGCAGGCCTTTCAATACGTTCCGAGTCCTTTGCCTGGTGGGAACCAGACAGGAGTAGGATCATATGGTTGTTCCTGACTTGTGCCGTTCGGGGGAGTCATAGGTGCTCATAATGGCTGCCTATCCTAGCCATGACCTCACTGCTTCGGCATAGATCACCATGGGACCACATAGGCGACTACTCCACCATGGACAAGGATAGCGGCTGGAAGGGGGACCCAATAAACAAAAGATGCATCCTATTAAAAAACCAGTGACGGATGCGGGGGGACTACCAAATCCCTTCGCGCGAAGTGCATCCAGCGGTCTCCGCAGAAGAAGGCGGAGACGGATGCGGTGAAGTCTGGAGGTGGAAAAACGGCGAATACGTCCGTGTCCACACCGGGGATACGGTAGACGGTCTCTTGCTAGTTAAGGCCGTCGAAAAGTGTATGGACACGCGGCCGAGGGTGGTGGCACTGTCTAAACAACTCGACGCCAAAATCGAGTTCTTGACGAATAGGCGGAATATCGCTGGTGACTTGAAACGGAGCTTCCTCCTGCTTCGGAGAGTACCTTCGATGAAGCCAGGAAAGAGCACAAGGAACTAGTAGCTCGAGTGGAGGCGGCCGAGAAAGTAGTCAGGACCAAGAGGGATACTGCATCAAAAGAGGTGCATACAGACGCTCCCTCGTTTGCGGTGGTCTGATCTACGGGCAGGTCGCTAAGCGAATGAGGCAGTCCGTAGAGGGTAGGAAGCGTCAGGAAGGTGCGAAGATAGCGGAGCAACCAAAAGATCAAAAAAGGAGAAGATGGCGCGGAATAGGGGGGGCGCCCTTATACTTAAGACGGATGGGTCTAAGTACTCAGAAGTCTTGAAGAAGATGAGGGGCAAAACCCAGCTTAAGGATCCAGGGTCGGACGTGCGGAGTATCCGCCGATCTCGCACTGGTGAAATGATACATGAGCTCCGGAAGGAACCCAAGAAAAAGGGAGCTACTTACAAGACAGTAGCCGAGAAGGTCCTGGGGAAGCATGTGCAAGTTCGGGCACTCACCTCAGTGGTGACTCTCCAGCTTAAAACCCTGGCCGAAATCATCGAGGGGTGCGACATTGCACAAGCCCTCGGAGCGGTATGCAGGGTGGAGTTGGCTACTGCGTTTCTTTTTCCTGTATGCCTGAAGGGCACTGGGTACTGAAATGCCACTGCGACAGTCTTGCTGATTGTCTTTTGTGGCTACTGAGTTAATCCGTCTCTGAAAAGGTCCGGCGGGGACTCAGGTAGCTACCTTCCGAGTAGTGTCGGCGGATGCTAACCTGGTGGTCGGCTCGGCTGGTCTGTATGCTCCCGGAGCATACTACAACAACCGGACATTTGCTTCCGGTGCTTCGCGGGAGGACATAAGCCCTGGACCTGCAAGGGGCTCGATAGGAACCAGTTATGCAGCTATGGCGATGTGATGGTGCAGGCCATAAAGTGGAGGACTCCGGGGAGTCTCCCAAGTGTGTGGTAAGTTCCGAAAACGCGACACCAACCACGTTATGGGAGGCCCCAGATGCCCACCGGTGAGCGTATCGGACCCATACCCTCTCGGAAACGGTAATTGGGTTGCGGATAAGTCCAGTAGGGCGACCATATGCACGATGAGCAAGTTCCCGGTTCAGGAGTTTTTTTCAACCTCAGAAGAAAGGTACGTGGTCCAGTAACGAATACAAATACTCCAGAATTACTTATTTACGCATATGATCCTCATAAAATAGAGTGTTAACTAAGAGGTCGTGTTATATTAGGACAGTTTTATTGAAAATGAATTTATAGTAGGCATATTGTATAAAGCATGTTTTGTAGTAATTTTTACTCATTTTCAACAGTATGATATATCAAAATTTTGACGTTTTCAGCTCTGACACTACTGTAGAACTAAAATACAGTGTATAGATTAACAACAAAATCAAAAATTAGTTGCGAATAGTTGCGACTTACAGAGTTATTCTAGTTCTTGCAACGATTGCTGTCATGTTATTTCGTGTTAAAAACGGTTATAAACGGCAGTGTCCGTATCGATGGTATCTTTACAACGCCTTAACGCCGGTGTGTGCAACATGACCATAATTGTATTCGGGGGTCTTTCAAAACTGACGTCCGGTAGTATGAAGACCCCTCGGAAAATCTCAAGTACTAGCAAGCAGTTTGGAAAAAAACAAAGAAATATTCTTGAGAAATGTAAGCGCTCAGTGTTCGTGTTGAATAAAATCAAATTAAACGAATAGAGGTCAATTCACCTTTTATTTATAACTAATCTATTGAAGAATGTTTATATTTCAAATACTTTATTTTAAAAAATACGGCAATTTTGGGTTTAGTGAATTTGTAAATATTTATATCTCATTAGCGGTCGGTCCTACGATTTTGAAGTTTTCTTAAACTTTATGTCAATTGATGATATGAACAAATTTCCTGAAGAAACGAATTCGATGTAGATTCGATTCGATTTTAGATGTCAGCACCACCTGTAGGAAGCAAACTAAGGCTAACTGAATACATTTTTAAAAAGAAATTTTCATGCTGAACAATATTGCCAAATACATAAACACTGTGAAAATAACTGTTAAGGAGTTATGAGGTTTTGTCGCAACACCGGACCGATCAGCCCCACGGTGCTAACACATTGATACACAACTAATACCAGAGTTCACATTTTTAAAAAAACGAGACTGAACTCGCACTATTTGAAAAAGAAGATGGCAATGTCACTAAAGGCGAGGAGGCAAATTACCGCAGGCTATCTTTCTAGGGTTAGGTAAACTCATTGGGCACTATAAATAAACGATTTGAGGATGAAACAGCATTCTAAATATTCCGCATGAAAAACGACTTTTCTGGAAAACTCTCATAGAAATAGTTGTAGAGGTTGTTTATAAGACACGACCGCATTTTAACGTAGAATTATGGCAGCCTGTCTTATGTCAATGTATTTTCTGCAGCAAGTTTGGGAATACACCGGATTAAAGTTAATCAATTTATTGGTGTGAAAGGGTAAATTTTATTAAAGTGAAACAGGACGGAATCCAAACATTATTTTATCATTGTTAACAGTACAAGGTTACCACATTTTCAATTTTTTTATGGCATAAAACTCAACAGAATCATTAGTTTGAACATTTTCATATGCTAGCGCAGCCTGCTACCAATAGTGCTGGCAACACAGGCGCACAACTTCACACACGCAGTTGACTTGAAACTAGAAAAAAGCAAAAAGGATTGATCGATGCGCTATAGGTACTTTAGAGGCAAGTTTCAGTCCATTTCGGCCAATTTTTCGTGAGTATTAGTTACGATCGCGATTAGCGTAAAGAGAAAAGTATACTTAGTTTGAGTGGTTGTGCGACTCTCACGTACCGTTTTTTTGTGGAAAATATTCTAGTAGCTACCGACAAGGAAATATAAACGACACCGGGAGATAAAAATGTGATGTGAAAATAGTAAGATTGAAACGTTTTAAAAGGTTTCCTGATAAAACCAAATGTACGAGCTGATTTAATTATGTGCTTTGGTGCTGGTTTAGCAGTTTTACAATAAACAATTCAGGTCAGTTGAAGAATTAAGTAGTATGCACGAGGAAACCATCGGTCCTCCCATGCTTGGATTCCGTCCCATTTCATGTTAAAAATTCTCTTTCAACAACCTTTTTTTATTGATTGATACACACGCTACCGGCGTAATTACAGCTATTAGCAGTGGCCAAATGGCCAAGAGCAAACGCGATGCGACACACCCAGACATGTTCAGCAATTTTGTGCATTACTGCGATCCGCCGGTTGATCTTTCTGCTGTGGAACGCTGTGATCGAATGAATCGCCTGCTCAGCCTTGCTACACTAAAAACAGCTGCTGCTCTGCAGGCTGCGGGTCGAGCCAGTTTCCGGTAACAGTCAACCGTCTTCTTGCTGCAGTAATCGGTAACACAATGAAGGCTTAATTTCTGCATAATAGCTTTTATACGTGACTACTGAGAGTTAAGCTTCCGGTAAGTGTGTCTTTGTAGACTAGAGCGAGATGGGGAAGAAGGCCTTGTTTCAGCTCTGATTGCTCAATTTGTCAATTTGTACCTCTATATAGGTTGCCGTAAAACGTAATTCTACGTCAAAGAAAGAAATAGAAACAGCGTTGAAAAGATTTCAATACATATCATGCATATTAATGTTCAAAATCACATTGTACACACTAAGAATTTACTACCGGATCTCGGAGAATAATAGGCGAAAGCGGCACTACTGAGTGCTCGGTTTAAAAAATGACAGCTGTAACATATTTTCTTTAATATTGCTGAATCAAGTTTTTCATTTTTTTCTTTTGCTGAATTCTCAGTGAATTGATGGTCGACCGTCATAAGTCGGTAATATGCTTTACTGCGCTCGAGAATTTTTTTTAGGTGTGGAAAAATGTAATTTGCATGAAAATTTTTTAGACTCTGTAACTGCTCACCGAAATTCATTTTAGACTGTATAGGTTTGTGAGGATACCCAAAATGTGGCGGATAACGGAACCGCTTACATTCTAAATTTATACCTATAAAAATGCAGTCCGGTCTGTCTGTCGGTCTGTCTGTCTGATCCATATAGGCTCGGAAACTACCAAACCGATCGACGTGAAAATTTGTTAGAAGTCGAGAAAGGTTCCTATGATGGTTATTTTGTTTGTATGGGACCCCTCCCTCTTCTGGAAGGGAGGGGTTCCATACAAATGAAATACAAATTCCTCCACATCTCGAGAACTAACCAAGCAAACAGAACCAAATTTGGTAGGTGGATGTTTTTAGGGGTAACAAATATATCCATAATGGTTCGACACCCCTCCCTCTTCTACAAGGGAGGGGTCCCATACAAATGAAACACGAATTTCGCACAGCTCGAGAACCATTCAACCAAATACAACCAAATTTGGTATGTGAATGTTTTTACAGGTAACAAATATGTCCATAATGGTTCGACTCCCCTCCCTCTTCTGTGAGGGAGGGGTTCCATACAAATGAAACACAGATTTCTGCTTATCTCGAAAACTTACCAAATAAATGGAACCAAATTTGGCAGGAGAATGTTTTTAGGGGTAACATATATATCTACAATGGTTTGACACCCCTCCCTCTTCTATAAGGGAGGGGTCCCATACAAATGAAACTCAAATTTCGCACAGCTCGAGAACCAATCAAGCAAATATAACCAAATTTGGCAAGTGAATGTTTTCAGGTGTAACAAACATGTCCATAATGTTTCGACACCCTTCCTTCTTCTGGCATAGCACCAAATACCATTTCGAAATCTAAGATGGCGACTTCCGGTTTCTGAAAAATAGCGGCAAATGACCAAATACCACCCAATATGGGTATTTTCGGAATTGTTATGATGCACTGAAGCCACAAATTGACCTCAGACAACATTTTGAATTGTAAGATGGCGACTTCCGGTGTCTGGAAAACAGCCGAAAATGACCAAATACCACCTAATATGGCTGTTTCTTAAACCAGAATGACGCACAGAGGCCAGAAATTGTCTCCAAATGCCTTTTTTTTTGAAATCTAACATGGCGACTTCCGGTTTCCGAAAAACAGCGGCAAATTATCAAATACCACCCAATATAGGTATTTCCAGGTATTTCCGGCTTTGTTATGACGCACTGAAGCCACAAATCGACCTCAGACAACATTTTGAATTGTAAGATGGCGACTTCCGGTGTCTGGAAAACAGCCGAAAATGACCAAATACCACCCAATATGAGTGTTTCTTTAACCAGAATAACGCTCAGAGGCCAGAAACTGTCCCCGAATGCCATTTTGAAATTCAAGATGGCGACTTCTGGTTTCTGAAAAACAGCGGCAAATGATCAAATACCACCTAATATGGGTATTTCTGGAATTGTTATGACGCACTGAAGCCCCAAATTGACCTCAGAAAACATTTTGAATTGTAAGATGGCGACTTCCGGTGTCTGGAAAACAGCCGAAAATAACCAAATACCACCCAATATGAGCGTTTCTTCAACCAGATTGACGCACGGAGGCCAGAAATTGTTCTCAAACACCATTTCGAAATCCAAGATGGCGACTTCCGGTTTCCGAAAAACAGCGGCAAATGATCAAATACCACCCAATATGCGTATTTACGGAATTGTTATGATGCTCTAAAGCCACGAATCGACCTATCAACTTCTGACAACATTTTGAATTGTAAGATGGCGACTTCCGGTGTCTGGAAAACAGCCAAAAACGACAAAATACCACCCAACATAAGTGTTTCTTTAACCAGAATGACGCTCAGGGGTCAGAAATTGTCTCCAAATGCCATTTTAATATCCAAGATGGCGACTTACGGTTTCTGAAAAATAGCCTGGAGTTACCAAATACCACCCAATATGAGTATCACCGAATCCAGCATGATGCAAGAAGCTAAAAATTGACCTCAGACACCAGTTTGAATTGTAAAATGGCAACTTCTGGGAAACAGCCGAAAATAACCGAATACTACTACATATGAATATTTCCGTAATAGAAATAATGTATAGAAGCCAAGCATTGACCCTGGACACCATTTTGAATTCGAAGATGACCACTTCCAGTTTCTAAAAAAATAACGAAAATAACTGAAATGCATTCAATATATTTCCGGAATAGAGGTGATGTACAAAAGCCAAAAGTTGAGGATGTTGTTATTCCGATAAAACCAATCATTTCAAATGATATAAACAAATCGCAAGGAATCAATGAATTTGAAATGTTCAAAATTATTAAATTGAACACTAAATACTAAAATAGGCGAGACGAAGTTTGCCGGGTCAGCTAGTGCTTGATAATTATGTACAATGCAGTTTCAAGAAAGCTGTTCGGATGAATTACGCTAGCTTTTTGGTCGTGTATTTTGATGCATCTGTTCGGGGAATAGTTTTTTGCCATAGCCCAGTAACGAGATAAAGACTTAGATTACTAGCTTGTGTATGTTAGTCCATTTAACCCTGAAGGTAGAAAATATATATTCAGCGAACCTTTTTTCCAATAGTTAAAAGTGTGATAAAGAACTAGCGAAATTTACTATTTCTAACTACATACTACATCGATACGTGGCCTGACTAGTGGGTACACAAATGCGATATACCAAATTAACACCTGTCAGGTTAGCTCGGCGGTCTAATTTACGCCTCCATTAGGACTCGACTGAAACAAAACGATGTGGCCTCCAGCCAGCGTTGCCAGGTATCCAGATTTAGCTGGATTATCCAGATTTTTGAACATGTATCCAGGTAGACAGTTTTGATGTCCAATTATCCAGATTTTCCATGAATGATCCAGATTTTATCCAGATTTTATTTTCTCTGCTCCGCAAAAAGGTCATCACCTCAAATTTGGCGCGAAATTTTGGAATTTTGTCACCTCAAATTTTACGTACCCCAAGACTTTTATCCGAAGAATTTACCTTTCACCCCACGAAATGACTTCCAGATTTTTTCCAGATTTTTTTTTTGCCTTTTCCAGATTTATAAAAATATGACCTGGCAACGCTGCCTCCAGCAGTCTCTGGTGGCAGCCAATAGCAACCGAGTTAGACTTTGGGCTCAGTTGACGATTACTCGCGGATCCGTGTGGAAATATCGATCAGCCGATGCTCAGGCTCGGGGTGTTTTTGTCATCCATGTGTTACACAATAATCATAACTTCGGTGACCTTGACGGTGATAGACAATGTGCGAAAATTACTGAATGTGAACTAATCCAAAGCGAACTAATTTACTGTGAGTTATTGAGTCAAAGGATTGGTTGAACAGTGAAAACCAGTGTCACATGGTTTCCACATTCTGATTATGAATGGCTAAAACAACATAAATATAACATAGTAAAAAATAGGTTCATATTTTGAAAAAACAGTGAGGCTAAAATTGTGAAGCGACTGAAATTAACCCCCTAAACCCGAGGATACCGTTTGATAATTTCAGTGTTCAGAGAAGGAACGTTGTGCAGTGGAAATGAATTCTTCTCATTCATTCAGATCAATTTGGGAATTCTTAGCAGTGAAGGAAATGAAATGATTTTGAGCTGATTGTTTTTTCATCTTGAGTTGTGCACATCATGAAGTGCACAGTTCATGACTAAAATTGTATCCTCTCAATACGCAATAAAATGTTGGTGCCTTGGTCACTCGGAGATGACAAATACAACAGTTGACTACATACAACTCTGAGAATAGAGTGATGCGCGTTGCTCCGTTGTAATTCTCTCTTCGTACGTGGCGCATCGTAGGAAAAAAACGATAGCAACAAGCAAAAGAATAATTGAGAGTCCCATAAATGTTGGTTGGATTGCATCTCGCATCGCAGTGACGCAGCAGCGATGATGCGGTGCGGTGGTGATGGGAGGGAGAGTAAGTAGTTCGGAAGGTATTTTTTTCAGCAGGTTTTCTATAGCAGCCAAACAGATACCAAGAATTTCTTAGTGCAGATGAAGAAGAGACACACATTTGTAGCGTCACCAGACCAGTACTTTCTGATCAATTTTTTTTATCGCATCAGTCGTTTCTGCCAATGGTACTCTTTTCCCAACCGATTTATTCAAAACTGGGGCCCTTAACGTGTTCTTGAGTCAATTTTGATGAATATTACTCGCTTTTCGGTGCACCAAATGTCCAAAACATTCTTTTTAGTTTCCAACTGAATATGCGACATTGTGTGAACTTAACTAAGGACGTGACTATACTTTTAACAATTCAACAAGATATTCTGTAAAAACACGGCTTTCACTCCTTGATGTACGAAGAATACTGATTTTCAATGTTTCAGTACATGACCAAAAATTTCATCACATGCCATTTCTTGCCTCGGAAAATCACTTGGCGGTTGGTAGAATCTACCCTAAATTCGTTAGTTTGGTTCAGGAAGTTATGCAAAAACTAATCAAATTTCTGCTTCATTTACTACTGGATTACTACTGGTAAATCATAACTGAGTTTGTAGAAATACTGTCCCAGATAGGAATTCATCATGGGGAAAAATCAAGTGTCAATCAATTTGACACTGATCATTAGACAAACACAGGTTTGGTGGTTTATGTGACGTTACTTATTTTTTAGCGTCTGGATTATTTTGCTCAACTGAAGTATCTAATTAATAGCAAGGTTGTATTAGCATGTCTGGATTTTCAGCTTTCATCAATCGATTTTGACCCTTCCTTAGTGTAATATAGTTATCATGTGCATTAATCAGACTTGAATAAACTCTGTTCCTTGTTAGTCAATTTATAGTAGGGCAAGAGTAGTGGAACCGGTTTTTCTGAGGTTTTTTTTTCACGAAAACTGCATTCAGAACTCTGCAACAAGGTGACAGACCAACACGCACTCGGAAATTCCACCGGTGCGGCGCCAAAAATCAGATTGCCTGAACTGCATTAAATTTGTCCCATTCAAAACGCAAGGTAGTTCGTTGTACCCTGCAGGCAAATGTTTGCAAACAAATCACGCTGCAGCTGCAGTTGTATCTACTTGCACAGCATTTAGCACATCACATTGCCATTCAGTTCTGCTGAATGAATGACCATTATCTTCATTACGACTGTTACTTAGCAGAACCCAAACCTGATGCAAAAGATCAACAAAAAGTGAAAGTTAAAACTGCAGCTTGGATTTACACGTACCTACAGCAAATTGCCGTCAAGGTCTCGGTCAAGTTGTTATTGATGCATAGGACTAAAAAGGGCATTTCAACCTTCGAAGATCGGCCGTAGCTAGTGTATAGTAAAAAGTTGTACTCAAACCGGCAGTGTGGGGTCGATATCGTTTCCCGGGCAGCATGAAAGGCCTGATCAGAACATAAAGCGGAGGGAAACATCTATAAATACGACAGAATTATCGCGCTTCCGGGACTAGTCCGGAAGATTCGGTCGTTGAAAGATGAAGTGTTTTCAGAAGACTGCAATGTCCGAGATTAACTCCGCGAGTGATCACTATGTGTCAGTCCCCAAGTTCTATGCCGGTTCGGATGTGTTCATTACCGGTGGTACTGGGTTCATGGGCAAGGTGCTAATCGAGAAGCTGCTCCGGTGCTGTCCAGACGTTGGCCGCGTGTTTGTGCTGATGCGCTGCAAGCGGGGTAAAACACCCGAAGCACGAGTTCAGGAGCTGACCAATAATCCAGTGCGTTTTCTGTGTTCCTAATTGAGCGTCTTTTCTGTGCAATCGGGCTTTCTATTCTAAATATCGTATCAATTATTACAGCTTTTCAAGTGTCTGAAGATGCAAAGTCCCGCCAGGTTGGCCAAGCTGGTTCCGATTTTTGGCGATTGTATGCAGTTACGGCTCGGAATGTCCGATGAGGATATTAACCTGTTGCGAAGTGTTTCGGTTGTGTTTCATTTGGCTGCTAGTGTGCGGTTCGATGATCCGCTGAAGGACGCCATACTGACAAATGTGCAATCGACAACGGAGATTCTAGAGATCTGCAAAGGACTACCGTCGTTGAAAGCAATGGTTCACGTGTCAACGGCGTACAGTAATCCTGAGCAACGGAACGTAGAAGAGCGGGTGAGTTCAATTACTTGTTACAGCAAAAATAATATTTATTATTATGCGCATGTATTAAGGTGCATTGTTCTAAATCGGAGTATTTCCAGTCTAAAATGTAGATAGAATACATTTTTTATGTCTTTACACTCTAAGTAGAATCAAGCCTTTCGTTGGCAAAAGGACTTTTGAGTAGGTATGGGTTTATTCTCAGGCTTTTCCACACTAAACTTACCTCCAGACTTAATAACCTCGGGTCTAAAGCTTCGATAATATCATAGACTATAGCACGTTATACGTTGTTAGAGTGATAGCTTGCAGGAGTATATGATAAGGTCGAAAAGGAAGGAAGTAGGTTACTAGGTCTGAAGGAGAAGACAAAAACTCTATAACACGGAGCAGGTTACGTCTTAACAAGTAACTGCAAAAAGGTAAAAAAAAACAAAAATTTGCGAACAGCGAAAACGTCCGGACAATGTCACAAAAGATCAAAAAACTACTAGTCGCAGTGGAGTCCACACAAAAAAAAATCTCTGCAGATATGTTGACTGTCTCCCTTCGGTTGCATTTTATATCATTTTTTCCTCAACTTGCAACTTTGTAGGAATAAATTTCAAATAATTGATTAATTTATTGTTACCGGAATATGAGTTGAAAACTGGACTTGTACATTTAAAATGACAATTCAATTTCAATTTTACTTTCAGAGAAAATTTTTAAAAATTTAAATTTTTTTTTTGAAAATATAATTTATTACAAGAGTTTTTCCAGCCAGCACGATCTGGAAACCCGTATAATTACATTCCATTCATTATCGATTTAAATAAAACTTTGCTTATTCATTAAACTGAATATTTCTTGCGTGAGGAAAAATTTTTTGAGCTTAAGAGTATTTTTTATAAGAGTGTGTGCATTCTAGCTTACACTTTAATGGGAACATTTATCTAAAAAATTTTAATTGTATAGAAAAAGTTGTCGTATTGATTTGATGGCTCCCTTAAAAACCAGTCTGAAAACTAAAACTAAAAAAAAAAAAAAAAAGACTAAAACAATTTGAAGGTATTTTTCTTATTTTGTCTTTTCCCAAATATTCTAGGGTAACAAATTTCAAAACCATCTCGTCAAAATCTTCCGCGAGCGGGGGCCTAGTGTGGTTGGTAACGTCTCCGCCAACCACGCTCGACGCCTGGGTTCGAATCCCACCGCCGACATAGGTGTCGATGGTTGTGAGGTGGCGTGATC
Source organism: Wyeomyia smithii (assembly GCF_029784165.1). Taxonomy (NCBI): domain Eukaryota; kingdom Metazoa; phylum Arthropoda; class Insecta; order Diptera; family Culicidae; genus Wyeomyia; species Wyeomyia smithii. Next base: position 199,866,436 of record NC_073695.1, on the reverse strand, counting down.
CACTCACAACCAACCAAACTGGTCTAGATTCAATCCTAGCCGACACCGGGAGATTTTCTGAGGCGAAAAATCTCTGGGATCACGCCTTCCATCGCATGAGGAAGTAAAGCCGTTGGCGCCGGGCCGTTAATAAACGGGTCGTGAGTTAGGGTCCTGGGTGTGGAGTCGCCTCCCTGGGCGTCGGTGATTGGCCCAACAGTGACGGAACAAGACCGACGGAAAATAAGCGAGAATAAAAAAAAAAAAATCTTCCGCCCCAAGCTCAGAGAATTTAACTTATCCTCACACGCCGTGTGGCATATTGTACAACTTTAATGCACCTCAGGTTTTTCTTCACCAAAAGTTCATTTAGGGTCTAGGCTGATGTTTGAAAATATTCCATCGGGGAGAACTTTAATAAAATGAGTTTGATTTTTTACCAATTTTTGCTAGGTATAATACATTTTAACACATGGTGCGGTGGCTGCTACCGTGTGGTGTACAGGTGTAAAATAGGCGAAAAATATCCCAGTCGCAAAATAACAAGAAAAGCGTGGCTCTGCAACGTTACAAATAAAAGTTGTTGAAAAAACTCAGAAAAAGGGACAATAAATTTGTATGTCGTTAGATAGCTAGAATATTAGCTTTGAATAGTATCCCCAGTACCGTAATTAACTTCAATTCATTCCTGATAACCAACCGGCAAGTGGAAGCTGCAGTTGATAAAACGTGTTCTTCTGCTCATGGGCCTGTTGGCTTTCCTTGTTGCGTTCTAAACAAAAGGAAAACTGGGGTGACATTGCGCATTTCGTTTCGAGTAACTCGAACGAAACCAAATGATCGCTGGTGGGCGTTATATTTCGTTTTTCGTATTATTTTCGACTTTGCGGGGTAGATGAGCCGAAACACAAGTGACAATGACAGCTCATTTTGAGCTTAGAGCAAAACTGGCAGTATGTGACGTACTCGAAAATAGCGACAATCGTTGGAATCGAGCTGCACAATGCCACCTCTGAATTTATACGCCCACTAAGATTGCGGTTTAACTTGTCGTTTAAAGGATGTGTTTTCCCCACCAGTGTAAAAAAAGTATTTTGTAAATTCTTGTAAATTTATTAATATACCTAATAGCCCTAAGACATTTTGTCATGAAGACCACCAATGTGTCAGAAGATTTTAACAATAACACACGATTTTGATAACATGATAATTGTTATCACCGGTAGAGGCGAACCAGCTGGAAGCCTCTTTAATAAAGGCAAAAAATATCACCATCATTTTTTTTAACACGTAATTAATGCATTTAGAATCTATAATATTGTGTCACGTATAGAAATGTATTTAATGATGATAGTTGAGTTACATTATGCTTGACAATCCCAGTTATTTAACTATTTTATTCAAATTTTCATCTATATATATATATATATATATATATATATATATATATATATATATATATATATATATATATATATATATATATATATATATATATATATATATATATATATATATATATATATATGTTCGTGTCTTCAACTTACTTCACAAACTTCTATCAGTTAACGCGTATGGAAATGTTGAATGAAAATTCTATGGGACTGTTATATTTCGTAATATATTTGTCCATATGTTGACCAGTAATGAATATAAAAATATGCTGTAAAACTTTAGGAAAAGAGTTTTTTTGAAAAAAAATACACTTTTCCATTCATATTCATATCAAGGACAACACACATCGTCGACAATCAACTATGTACCACGAAACCTACAGTCAGTCTCTTCTAGGCACGGAGCATCCTTCGCCTTAACATAAAAACCGTTTACTAAATGGTTTTAAACTAAGCCCTAGCTTTACATATGCACACGTAGAATACACGTGAACACATTGACGCTAGAATCTAAGTTTCACATTTATCATTTTGTTTGTGAAGTCGTGAAACGTACTTTCCGGACTAGCAGAGATCTGACTGTATGGCTTTCGACTCGGTTAAGGATGCCAGATTTTGATTTCAACACGATTCGTGAGGTGCGCGAAATTTTCTAAACTTGTATTTTAATTTTAACGCACTCCGGAAAAAGGTCGTATCGAAATTATGCACCGGGAAGTGTGGAAAAGCTGTTGAAGCAGTAAATGACGGGAAACTTTCCATGTGTCAAGCGTCAACGAAATTTGGTGTTCCCTACGGAACCATTTTTAACAAAAAAAATGGATTGCACACATCGAAAAACGGCGCCCAGACTATGCCTAGTGAAGGCGTCGAGAACGACCTTACGGAGACCATTAAAATTGCTGAAGAGTGGGGCTTGAGAGTCAGAACATCGCGAAAATCGAACCAAATTCTCCCGGTAAGGATTGGTGTTACGGATACATTAAACGAAACAAAGATGTCTTGTCAGTACGACAATCGCAGAATATAAAAAGGAGCCGAGCTAAAGTTTGTCCAGAAACGATAAATTCTTACTTCGACAAACTTACTATTGTGCTCGACGGAATCCCTGCCGCAAATATAGTCAATTATGATGAAACAAATTTTGTGGATGACCCTAAATCCAAAAAGGTCGTCATCAGAAAAGGAGAAAACCATGCCGATAATATTATGGACCACTCGAAAAGCTCTTTTTCAGTTATGTTTGCTGCTGCCGCGGACGGTTTCGTTCTTCCACCTTATGTTGTCTATGCTTCCGTTCACCTCTACAGCACATGGACCGAAGGAGGGCCAAAGGGTACCAGATATAACCGTTCCAAATCCGGTAAAAGTTTAAAATTTTCCGAAAGCCATAGATCTCTAACTTCTTATAAATTTTCAGGCTGGTTTGATAAAGTTATTTTCGAGGACTGGTTTACTTCTATGGCGTTGCCCTATTTCATGAATCTGAACAATGACTTGCCGAAAGTGATCATCGGGGATAACTTAGCCTCCCACTTGTCATATAAAGTGATGAAAAGCTGTTTAGAGAACAGCATTCGATTTGTTTTTCTCCCCCCTAATGCAACGCATCTGTGTCAGCCGTTGGATGTGGCATACTTCAGACCCCTGAAGCAGGCCTGGAGGAAAACACTGGACATTTGGAAGAAGCAGCATAGAGGGTCAGTTCCGAAACATATTTTCCCGCGTCTACTAAAGGAAGCACTATTGAATATTGACAAATCTATTTACAGAACACAGCCACAGCAAAATCTTGCGTATCAAATTCGATAGCACTAAAATCTCGTTCACAAAATGTCATCTCCGGCTTCAGGGCAACAGGTATTTTTCCTTGTAATCGTAATGCAATTCTGAAGAAATTGCCTGGCGGAAACAAACCGGTAACGCCGACAAATGGATCATTCTCAGAGTAGTTGATCAACCTATTCAAGGCGGAACGGTATTCGCAGGTTGAAAAATCGTATACTCCAAGTGACTGTTGGAGAAGAACATCTCGCACGTTTTGATATCAACGAAGATTGATCAAAGGTTGTTCAATCAAATAATTCAACATCTGTGGAGAAAGCTAGTTGTAATCGTACAGCGGACGCACATTCTACATGTCTAAAACAACAGCGAATAATAAAAATCAAATAAGAACCCGAAAATTTGTCGTATTCAGAAGCTGACGAAAACACGGATCCTAACTGTTCCGCAGTAAGCTGTGGCCAAAGAAAGCGTCGTGGCCGACCCGCCAAGATCAAACAAGAAGAGGAAGAAGACTCAAAGAAAAATCTTGTGAACAACGAAGGAAAAAAATCGAAACGGAAGTCGAAGAAGCCAACCAGTCGCTGTGATTTTCAAACGAAAACTCGAACTATGCATCAATGTATTACCATTGTTACTTGATCTGATTGATATTTAATTATAATTAGTTATTGAATTAAACGTTGAGTTGTCTGATAAGGTACAAAAGCAAACTTTAATTCAGCCCTCAACTTTTTGTTTAAAGAAAGTGAATATTAATTAAATAATTCTCCAACCGAAAATTTTTTCCTCATCTAGTTCAGTAAATGAATTAAAATTATCTAAATCGAGAGCTGTCAAATTGCAGCTTCGGATGAAACGTTGGTTTTCCGATAATGTTGTCTTGATTTCTGAGCGGTCAATTTCACCCCTAAAACAGATTTTTTTCTTGAAAAACAATTAAGCGATTCTTGACATACAGATGTTTATTGAAGATGATACCGTTACTGATGCTTAACTTGAAGAGCAGTACTTGGTTTAAAATTCGATTATTCTCCTAGAAAGGTATAGCAATCACTGAAAAAACCAAAGGTATAAAAGTGCTCCAAAGGGTCGAATCTCGTATGTTAATCGACTTAGTTCGACGAGCTGAGCATTTTCTGTATGTCTGTATCGATTTTCTCAGAGATGGCTGGACCGATTTTCATGAAACTAATTGCAAATGAAAGGTCTAGTTGCCCCATAAGACCCTATTGAATTTTATTGTAATGGGATTTTTAGTTTCGAGGTTATGTATCAAAATGTGAAAATAACAAAACTTCATTATCTCAGAAACTACGCAACCGATTTGAACAAAATTGGTATTGAAAGAACCCATATTGATTGGTATTTGCCCATTCATTGGATGCCCCTCAGAAACGATCAGTAATATCAACTGCGTTAAAGAATTTTATTTTCACTGATAAGAACATTCAAATTAATGTATAAGGAACAACATTCAATTATACATTATTTGAAATCTACTGACTAAAGTTGACATAAACAATCTAAATATTTATACGCAGTATATGAGTACAAATCGATTATACCACAATCAACACAAAATCGCATCATATGTTTGAAAGAATTGAATGTTATTTGCATGTATATGTGTTAATGAACATATCATATGTGTAAGAATGTTATATTTCAAATGTTCGGTATAGTAGTGCTGTTGGCTACCAAAAATTTGTTGTTTAGAATGAATATACAAAAGCAAATTTTAATTCAGCCCTCAACTTTTTGTTTAAAGAAAGTGAATATTAATTAAATAATTCTCCAACCGAAAATTTTTTCCTCATTTAGTTCTGTAAACGAATTAAAATTATCTAAATCGAGAGCTGTCAAATTGCAGCTTCGGATGAAACGTTGGTTTTCCGATAATGTTGTCTTGATTTCTGGGCGATCAATTTCACCCCTAAAACAGATTTTTTTTTCTTGAAAAACAATTAAGCGATTCTTGACATACAGATGTTTATTGACGATGATACCGTTACTGATGCTAAACTTGAAGAGCAGTACTTGTTTTGAAATTCGATTACCAGCTTAAATACTTTACTATCTAAAAATATTTCCATATTATTGTGAAAAGTAATCAATTTCACCCCGTTCCATGGTACCAGTTATCGTACAAGCCACAGGAGCATGTTGAAGAACAAGCTTAAGGTCTAGATTGAATTTTCGGCACACCAAGAACTTTTGTAAATTGCAATGCGCTTGAAATTATGACAACTTTAGTTCTACTTTTTCGATTCGGATAATAATTGAATTTTTATGAAAACATTCCTAAAAGTATTTATTTTTGACGTGGGACTACGTCTTTGTTTACTATACTGGGATGCATTCTGTAAAATTGGAAATGAAACTGGCAAATGTTGCGTCAGATTTCAAACGTTAATAACAGCATAACCATATGATGGATAACAATAACCAATACCTTGTTGGGTAGATAAAATGTAGAACAATTTTGTAATATGCTAGTTATCTTTCTAATTTCATTGCTAAGCGATAAAATTGATAAAAAGTTTCAATGACAAATTTACGCGAACAATGAACCAATTACATGCGAGCATCCCTAGCACAGAAGTAAAGTAGAAAGAGTTAATTCCAAAATATACACATTCATAGAAGAGTAAGAGCCTGCAAATGCTTGTGAATTTTTGGTTTATTTACTAAGATTCATTCAGAATCTCTTTTTACATTTCAAAATTGTTAGATGATATATTATTATTCTAAGCTTTACCATATCAAACGTATATTAGCTGTCGTCGTTATGCAGAGAATGTAGTTGTAGGCAAATGAAAAAAATTGTCGAGCAAAAAACATAAATGGAATTGTTGATTGTTACGATTTTTTGCTGGAACTTGTTAATAATTTTGTTTTACATATCTTTTTATGTTTGCCAATTAATGAACCTTTGTAAGGGCTCCCATATTATTTGAATGTAATATCCATAATAAATAAATTAAATGAATAAGACAAAACCATTCATCATGATAACGTAAGCATTATTGGATTTGGTTTTTGAGGATATAGAGTTAATTCTGACTTTGGCGCATTACGAGAAATGCTTGGTGCTTATTCAACAAGCACGATATGCTTGTGCCTTGTCAAATACATGTTGTTTGCGCAAAAAAAAAATACTTCAGGCATAATATCGCCAAATATAAACGATATTCTCTCGAGTGTTGTTGAATATATTTCAAAAATTGATCTCCAGGGGAGGCTGAAAATGAAAATACGTACAGTCGCTGAGCAAACACATTGATTCTGTCTGCAGACTCTGTATATTTTGTAACAAAAAATTCCCTAATTACAATGTTTAGTCCCACGTCACCATTTCTTACAACCCTAGGGCTGTATACCTTGTAGTAGTAATGCAAGCTAAATAACTTTTGTTACTCCTTGTTTTCACAAAATCAAGTATGAACACCGTTTTGTGAACCTCTTATTGTGAATAGCTCTAAAAAGTAATTGTTTTCGTTGGTTATCTCTCCATAATCACCACAAAAAATCAAAGTGGCCCAAAACATACAAAACACGAGCAATAAATATAACGATGTTACTATTTACATATTAATAAGTTAGCGATTAGCGGAATTTCCGCTAATGTTGATTTAGCGTTTAGCGATTATCGAGCTAAATTTTCCGATTAGTGGTTTAGCGATTAGCGTCGCTCAATTTTCGGTTAGCGGTGCCCACCACTGAAACTTCAAATACTCTTCTGGGCATTGAATTGACAAGGTTATGGAGAGTATTTACAGAGATTCGTTGCCAGCATGAACGTATGCATGATTTAAGGTCTTTGTTGTGCTGAGCTGGCGTCCATTGGCGTAAACTCTTGCAGCCAATATACATCAGAGGTTCTCGGTCGGGTTGCAATCCTGGCCTTGTTTGGCGGAAAACATAAATAGAAGTGTTGCCTTGCTGAAATACAACAAAATATCTTCCAGAAGCTCGCAGCAGTTGCTGGAATTGATTTTTGTGATGATCCAGCAGACAGGAAGTATCTCGTCATTAGAAAATCCTCCCCATACCACAACCGTTCCTCCACCAAAATATCACTTGGATCGAGTGACATTTAATTCCACCAAATCGTGCCATAATAGTCAGGGCCATTTTCACCAGAAAAACATTAACCTCGATGGCCCTGACTGTTACAGTCAATACTGGCATCTGGACGAGGGAAATTTTTGCCTTTCTCCTAGAAAGGTATAGCAATCACTGAAAAAACCAAAGGTATAAAAGTGCTCCAAAGGGTCGAATCTCGTATGTTAATCGACTTAGTTCGACGAGCTGAGCATTTTCTGTATGTCTGTATCGATTTTCTCAGAGATGGCTGGACCGATTTTCATGAAACTAATTGCAAATGAAAGGTCTAGTTGCCCCATAAGATCCTATTGAATTTTATTGTAATTGGATTTTTAGTTTAGAGGGTATGTATCAAAATGTGAAAATAACAAAACTTCATTATCTCAGAAACTACACAACCGATTTGAACAAAATTGGTATTAAAAGAACAGGTATTAAAAGAACCCATATTGATTTGTATTTTCCCATTCATTGGATGCCCCTCAGAAACGATCAGTAATATCAACTGCGTTTAAGAATTTTATTTTCACTGATAAGATCATTCAAATTAATGTATAAGGAACAACATTCAGTTATACATTATTTGAAATCTACTGACTAAATTTGACATAAACAATCTAAATATTTATACGAGTATATGAGTACAAATCGATTATACCACAATCAACACAAAATCGCATCATATGTTTGAAAGAATTGAATGTTATTTGCATGTATATGTGTTTATGAACATATCATATGTGTAAGAATGTTATATTTCAAATGTTCGGTATAGTTGTGCTGTTGGCTACCAAAAATTTGTTGTTTAGAATGAATAACAAATCCAGTAGAAATTATCAAGGTGTGTTTTTTAAGTGTTGGAGTAAATCTATTTTAACAAATAATAAGTTCGAATGAGAAAGGCTGGGTCTCACCGATAGGTGGGTTAATTTAGGTTTTCTAAGTCCATATCACATTCTCAGCCCGTGTTCATTATTAGCATCGTCGAAAAAATCACAAACATTGCCTACTTTATAACTTAAAATGTACATTAGAGCTGGAAGTAATTTTCACTTTCAGCTCGTTCATGTTGAAACTGTTTTCATAGTTTTCAGTTTCAACTGAGAATCTATCACCGACAGTGAAATTTTGCAACACTGGTGGCAACTATATATTGCCATCAACAAATTCTTTCAAGGTATCACTTGTATAACTCCCTCTAGGGGTGGCACTTATGAGGAAAATTTTAATACGCGTCACCTTCAAAAGCAGAGGGGCTTCACTACTGTCAAATTTCATATATGTGTGCGTTATCGATGATTAACTCTGGTCCATGACGTTTGTTGGTCCATGATGTTTGTAACTATGAACAATAATAGGGGAAAAATCAGTCAACACATTCATGAAAGTTTTCCGCGGTTTCTCGAGTTTTGATAAAGAAACGTTCCAATCCTACAATATTTTACATCGATCAATTACATGACCAAAATGAACAAAAACCAAAACAAACGCCATGTTGCCGAACATGTTGGTTACACGATGTTTGACAGTTAGATCCCCCTGTTCAAAAGGGTGACATGCTTCTAAGAGTATAATCTCAACCAATTTTTCAAAAAAGGGTAGATTTAGTGCAATTAAAAACAAACGTGCTAACTTTCATAATTTTTGATAACAAAATGATTTCACTGCAACCATGGGGGTGACACCCAGGGGGAAAAGTGTGACACCCAAATTTTTTGTTCATAGCATTTCGCATTTCACGATTACTGTGATTTTATTCACATGCATTCGATTCCACGTTACTGGCACCAGCGTCAGTAAAGCCTGTTGCAATAAGGCTCACTATTGGCTGTTTCGGTTGCTTAAGGTGATTAGGGATGCACAAGGCTTTGATACGCACCGGCTCGCAAAAGTTACCAGAGGTTTTTAGAGCGCCTCAAAACTGATCGTTCGCCCGAAACCGAAGTCTACCGAAACATAACGATTTTTGTGTGTATGATACATATTCTGATTTCGATCTCTGTCAGTATATTCATTCCCAGATCTCCCAGATGGTCTCGATTTACGATGCTGGCCTAACAAGCCAGTCGTCGTAGGTTTTAGCCTCGGCTCGGGAGAGACTGTTAGTGTCAGTAGGATCTTAGCGCTAGCCCCGCAATTGTCCTGTACACTAAACAGTCGGCTGCGAAGTCTGTGTATAAATAAACAGAAGGTCAAGCTCCGGATCGGAATGTAGCACCAAGGCTTTGCTTTGCAGTATATTCATTCTACAACGGTTGCGTTATGCATTTAACAAAGTCAGAGCAATCGTTGTGCGTTTTGAGAGAACACATTGGTTGATTAAGGCTTGAACTATTGCGTGCATATACAGGGTGTTCAAAAAGCTCGAATACAACCGCACGGTCAAAGAGTAGATACTGCGACGTCGTAGTAAGGTTATTTGCAGCACGCAGGAAACTCTTTGTCTTGCAACAGCCACACAATATCCAAAATAATCAGCTGTGGGTGCCGACGTTGGCACGCATTCCTCCGTTCGTGCTTATTCCGCAGTCCCAGAGCGCCACGTCGGTCGGTGATGGTTTTGTAACGGCACCCACGCGTCCTGTAAAAGCCTACAGGGTTCCGTCACATTAGGTGACATACTTAGAAAACGGGAAGAACCGTATTCTTTCTACGTTGACACAGCCTTCAGCTGTGCATGAAGGTAGGTGAGAGCTTGCTTACAGTTGAAGCCAAGTCTTCCGACAAAAACCGGCACCCGTAAACACAATTAATTAAAACAAAAGCTCGCGGTTCGGTACTTGATGGGCCGGTAACTCGTCGCCGCATCGCGAGGGTGAGTTACTGGCAATTGTTTGTAAACAAGGTAGAGTGGCTGAGCGCACAGCTCACCGCTCTCGATAGAATTAGACTAAGTGGGATTAGGGAGAGGTTCCGCGAGGGGAAATTGTCTCTCGCGGAATACACTCTAGAGTTAGCAGTAAGTTCCATTGTAAGTAAAAGTGATTCCGCGCGTTCGCTGGAACGGAACGGAAGAATATCACAAATTCCTGGTAGGGCAACAGGAGTCGCCCTACAGTTTGAGGGTCGTATTCAGGCGTGGGAATCTCGCATTGATCGAGAACAAACGTGAAAATCAACGCCGCGTTTTATAAGGCCGATGTTCTGAAGAAGGTTGTGATCCCAGCACTTCGGAACCTCTACGGGAAGTATCATTACGTCCTTCAACAGCACGGCGTACCGCTCCACAGGTGAATAGCGTCCAAGCGTGGTGTCGGGTGAATTTGACTGATTTTCTCGGTAAAACTTTGTGGCCTTTAGCTCCCCGGATCATAATTCTCTGAACTCTTATGTATAGTCATACATGCTGGCCTATCAGAGTGTACATATGGACTAATTTAAGAAGCTTTAACCTTCATGTTACCCTTGTTTCGATTTTTTTTCGAAAAGTTCTCGATTTTGACGAAATTTCTTGACAATTTCTAAACCATCAGATTTAAGTAAAATGTTTTTTTTCCAAAGAAAAAACATTTTTGGTTGATGAGATATCTAAAAACATATGTTGTCCACCCTGGTGTGTGGTTTTCCACACATAGGGGAACTGCTCCATTACTCATCTCAGCCCATATAGTAGAACCCTCAAAAACTCTCTTAAAAGCTCTAAATTTAATATTATAGTCGGGCATCTGCACTCGAAAACTGATTTAATTCAATCACCTACCTTAGAAAACAAAATCCGCGCATTGCTTCATACGGCTGCAACGAGACTCGTTCAGCACCCAACCAAAGTTTTTTTCATTACTAGCGGACCACTTTTTATTTTAATAATTAAACAAAATCATCCACACTAAGAATACTTTCATCTTTGAAATGTTCACCTCAAATTTCCAAAAACAAGCTTGAAATAGCAGAAATATATGAGATGAATTTCTATAATTACTAAATTTCAATTGTATGTATTTTCATCTGTTTGCACTGCGTTGAAGAAAATCAAAAGTTGCCAAATCAGTTTCTGTTAATACGAAAAGTCATACTGAAAATGTTGAATTATTCCAACATAATTGACAAAAATTTAGAGCACTGCAGTGGTTACCTAGGTTACCAATTTTTCACGTACACAACTACAGCGGATATCCTACTTACTACGACGGGCTGCGCCTACGTTCATTCATGATAATGTGATTCATTCATGATTAACAGTGTGATGACAACATAATTTTGCCACAAAAATATTTTTTCAATGAGTGCTTACATACCTAAAGCTATAGATACCAAATAATCCTGTTTCGAAAATCGGATAAGGTATATATGTGCATGTGTGTTTATTTATTTATTACGACAAATATATCTAGATTTTCTCAGCATCAGCTGAACCGATTCGATTGTTTTTAGTCGCGTTTGAAAGAGCCTAAAGTCTAATTAGTTGATGGAAAATATAGTTTTGATTTGAAGGTTCGTTTAAAAGTTACGTAACAAAATGTGATCAGTTTATATTGGAACCGATAAACTAACCCATTTTTTTTCAACGGTTTGACTCATTTGAGAATTTCGGGAAATAGATACGTTTGTTAGGATTTGTAGGCAGGTTTAAGAAATGTACATAGGTGCATTCTTACAATTCGCAACATGAATATTTAAATCAAAAGGCTTCGTGAAACATGTGTAAAAGTATATGTTTATATGTTTTACCCCAGGCAGTGTGAGAACTTTTACACGTATGGGTGCAAATCCAAACGAATACCTAATGCAAAAAGGTACCCATTTAGTGCTTGCACAGCTTGTTTAAACACTGCTCATCATTTACACAGTTTTATGTCTACTGTGAGACTACAATACTCGCACTTTTAGGTATACTGAAATGGATTTAGAATGGATTTTAGAATATTCTAACGACCATTCCTAGCACTAAATTGCTTCATTTGGTCAAGCCGATGTTAGGAGAATTTGTTTTGTTAAATTATTCTTATATCATTTTGTTTCGTGACCTTTGAATGAATCATCGGATCAAAGAGATGAGATAATCCACATGTAGGTATTTGTAACTAAAAATCATGAACGCAAACACACTTTAAGACATTTGATCGGTTTTTGTTTCATTTTGATTGAAATCATATTGCTAGATTGTTTTTGTACACTGTAAGCATAATATCATTCAATTACCTCCGAGACATTAGTGAACATCAAATTTTATTTTTTAGCATAACTTTTGAAATTATTCAATTTTGAGTATATTTTTGAATAAAAATCTAGCCTGCAATGCTTTACAAACGCTAGATACTAAAGTTGTCATATCAGTCAAGCCATTGAAAAAAAAAAAAACAGATACAGATCGGAGACTCGATTGTCCGGTATTCGATTATTCAGAATTTTAGACTCGATTATTCGGAATTTTATTTTTTTGGTGTTCGTTTTATAATTTTTAATTCAAAATTTTACCTTTACTACTATCTCTTCTGGCATATATGTTACCATTTATGTCACTTCCGGCATGTTTGGGACATGTTCGAAGTAAGTGAAAATAATCAATGCCCGATTTTTTTTTGCTTCTCAAGATATTACCCCTTTTCGCTTCAGAAACAATTTCTGGTTACGCCACTGCATCATTCAAGTAAAATAAAAACCAAGAAATATTTATTTTATGTTCGTTAATAGCAAATTTGAATATATTTTCTGTGATTCGATTATCCGGAAAACTCGTTTATCCGAAATCAAATTTTTTTGATCTTCATGGTGATCCAGTCCAACCTGTAGTTTGTCAGCTTCCATATGAACTGATCACATTTTGTGACGTAACTTTTAAACGAACCTTCGCATCAAAACGATATTTCCCATGAACGAACTAGACTCTAAGCTCTTTCAACCACGACTAAGAACATTCAAATCGGTTTAGCCGATGCTAAGAGGATCGAGATATATTGGCGTAAGAAATAAATAAACACACAAACACATACGATATCCGATTTTCGAAACAGGATTATTTGGTATAGCTTCTGAGCACACAATGAAAAATAAAAACATTTCAGGGGCGAATTGTTGTTGTTTAACAAGGAAGAAAACGCCTCAAAGGATTCAGAATAAAATTTTTGGAAATGATATTGAAACGTCCTTCTTGGTTTGGTACACTCGAATTACATAGACTTACTGGTGTTGAAACATTAGAAGCTATGACAAATAAAATTATTAACAATTTTCGACAAGAGTTGTTGGAATCTTCACATGTTTGCACACACACACATCCCTTATCCCTTATCATCTACGCACTATATAGCGCGAAATACTGCTTTAAACTTGGCATTTCTGGATAGAATCGACAAAAACACAAGCATCATAAATGTAAACAAAATACGAAATTGAAGGAAATAAGACGACTGGATAATCGATCCAGTTTCTCCACATAATCAAGCATCTGAATGATCGTGCCTCCGGATACTCGAGTTCGACCTGTAGTAACAAATAGATTGACTTGCGTGATTACGCGGACATAATTGTGATTACTTCCCTAAGCTGCGATTTACAGAATTTGTAGTTGAACAGACAGGTTCAAAAGCCCCTGATAACGCTAGAGGGTACCCAGTACATAACAGTGAATCTCTCTGGTGAAACTGGTTGAAATATAGGAAATATATCTTGCATATGACTCACGTATACCAGACTCAAAAAATGTATCGATAAACGACTTTTGGACTGACGTGCATTTATATCGTAGCTGTTGTCTATGAATAAATCCATAACAGTTCTGTTAGTATTGTAAAAACATTATATGTATTTTTTTCTCTAAATTTTCAAGTAATTTTCGTTAAACGACAAGTTACAACTTTATTCCAGATCTTGTACTAATGCTCGTTAGATCCACGTTAACAGGCTCTTAGTGATTATCATTAAAATCTAGCCACTCTAACGGTATTTAACAATTAGCACATGGTATATCTATATTTTCGTGTGACAGCTTATGCTAATTTCGAATCGTTTTTTTGTAAAGAGTGTCGCTAATTTTAATTATTGTTCAGTATGATAACGGTAGCCAACGTTTTATTCTTCATTTCAGCTATATCCACCGAAAGCCGACTGGAGAAAAATGTTAGAATGTGCTCAAAAATTTGATCACGCTGTTTTAGACATTCTAACAGATAAGTAAGTAAAGTTAAATTCAAGTCCGTTCTACTGATTTCTTGTTTTACTTGTATCCAATGTTAGAATCACAAACTTCGCTCCCAACACCTACACATTTACAAAGGGCCTGGCAGAACAAGTCTGTTTAGATTATCAGAACCAGCTTCCGTTGGTCATCTTTCGACCGTCGGTCGTGGTTAACACCATCGACGAACCCCTGGTCGGCTGGATCGATAACCTGAATGGACCGTCCGGAATGCTGCTGGGTGCCGGGACCGGTGTCGTTCGAACGGATCTGATGCCAATCAAAAACCGCATCAACGCCATACCTGCGGATATATGCATCAAAGCGCTACTACTGGCGGCATGGCGACGTGGCACGATAGAGGCCTCCCTGCGGTATAACTATTTACCCGTGTACAACAGTGCAGTTGAGGGAGAACACACGTGGCAGTTCCAAAAGGTGCTGGACTGCGGCAAAGCAAACATGAACAAACTGGTGACCAGCCAGCTTTTGTGGGTCCCCGGCGGATCGGCGACCACGTGGCGAATCAAGTACTACCTGATGGTGCTGCTGGTGCACATACTCCCAGCAATGCTGGTCGATGGTCTGTGTTTGATATCCGGAAAATCACCGTTGTAAGTTTTTTCACTGTTTATTTCATTGGTGGCTAAGATTATAAAATTTATCTTTTTCAGTTTGCTAAAAATACAACGAAAAGTGTTTTTAGCGCAAGCCGCGCTGCGTTACTTCGCATTCAATCAGTGGAATTTCGAAACCCAAAGGGTTCGATCGCTGAGAGATGACTTGAAGGGCAATGATATGTAAGTTTGTTTGATTTCGTTTGAATAATTGAATATGGTCTCATTTTTTTAAATTTGTCTCAAAAGCGAAAACTTTAGTTGGCATCTGTCAGAGCAACGGATTGACCAGTTCTATTACGATTGCTGGATGGGCGTACGACGATATCTTCTGAATGATCCAGACGACACGCTACCGCAAGCCATACGGAAAGTGCACCGCTTGATTGTGATCGATCGGTTGCTCAAGACCAGCCTCGGTCTGTTGGTGGTTTGGGTGGTGTGGAAAAGTTCGCTCTTCCAAAATTTGGTAGGTTTGAGCGGTCGATGACGTTGGCGAACCAGGGAATTGTGAAATAAAGTTGATATTTTTCTCTAAGCTACGAGCTTTCTGAATGTTCTGATTTATTAATGTTGACAAATGACAAACTAAATGCTTAAGGTACACGCAACCCGTTCTGTTTACAGTTAAAGAATGTATCGGTAGTTTAGTTTCATTACATTTTTTTTTTTAACCCAATTGTTTGCTGGTTCTTTTGGATGATTAAATTTCAGGAAGCGATCATATAGCGGGTGTGTGTAATCACATTTCATCAACAAATTCGTAAATATTTTCAAATAAAATTTGAACGCAATAAATATATGATTTGCCATGCCATCGATCATATTCGCACTGTTGAGATTTAGCTTTGCTTAAAAAACATAACCAACCATGTGTGGGAAGGTTTAATAATTGATGAAATACTGTGCATGCCTTACATATTCACCGCCTGTCCCAAACGCTTGTGCTGCAGTTCGGCGTTTGGAATAACGTTTCGGATGCTAGTTATGTTGTCTGGTTTGGCATAGACATCTGCAACAAGCTCTTCCAGCGGAATCTCTTTGTCTGTTTTAGCAAGTTTCGTAGCAGCATCAACTTCCCCACGAATTTTCGATTCGATTTCTTTTAGCTCCTCGGGCGTTGCAAGTTCGTTTGTGAGAATTTTCTCCCTCATGGATGTTATCGGATCACGGGTCTGGCGTACTTCGGCAATTTCGTCTCGAGAACGGTAGCTGGTTCCTGGGTCAGACATAGAATGACCTGAGTAACGATAGGTCGCACTTTCCAGCAAAATTGGACCTTTTCCACTGTTGCAGTGTTCTATGGCAAAGCGAGTTGCCTCCCGTACTGCCAAAACATCCATTCCGTCCACCCAAATACCAGGCACGGTATCGCCACGAGTATAGTAGTTTACATTCGCCGAAGCACGTTCAGCACTGGTTCCCATACCATATCCGTTATTCTCGCAAACGAATATGCATGGCGAGTTCCATAACTTAGCCATGTTGTATACCTCGAATAATTGTCCCTGGTTAGCGGCGCCATCTCCATATGCTGCAACGCAAACACCATTTGTTCCATTGTATTTGGCTGCAAAAGCAATACCCACTCCAAGTGGAACCTGAGCTCCAACAATG
Organism: Wyeomyia smithii; assembly: GCF_029784165.1. Classification (NCBI taxonomy): domain Eukaryota; kingdom Metazoa; phylum Arthropoda; class Insecta; order Diptera; family Culicidae; genus Wyeomyia; species Wyeomyia smithii. The sequence continues at coordinate 199,849,820 of NC_073695.1, read as the reverse complement.
CCATTTCCACCGTAGAAGTTCTTCGCATACATGTGCATACTGCCGCCCTTTCCGCGTGCACTACCGGTTTGTCGTCCAGTAAGTTCCGTCAGTACTCCGGCAATGGGAACACCCATCAGGTAAGTCCATCCGTGGCATCTGTACGCGGTAATGCAGCTATCTTCCTGTCGCATAGCCGCTCGTATGCCAACGGCCGTCGCTTCTTGCCCCGAGTACAGATGACAGAAGCCTCGGATGATTTTTTCCTTATAAAGATTACCGGCAGCCGTTTCCATGCGTCGAATTGTGTACATCTGACCGTAGTACTTCAAGGCATCCTCCTTGGTGAGGGTAACCGTTGTTGCTGGACCTTGGTCTAGATTGTGTAGCTTAAATGCCTGCAAGCAAGAAAAGATATGTTTCTAATAACTCACGCTTACGTTTTCTTTGCTAATATTCATAAATTAATATTTTTAGAAATTCAAAATAAGTTGGTGTTTTGTCTTCTGCGTAAAATTAATTAAAACCTTCGCACTTACCCTAGTCTCAAACGTCGCCTCCGTAGCATACCCATTGCTCTGTGGTTGAGTTGTTAGTACTTTCTGTAAAAAGAAAGACGTAAGCAATGCTTTAAAACATTTTTCTTATCAGCGCGGTAGGACAGCACTAAGGGCACAGCAATGATAGAAAACATATATGAGCACCTTTACTGGGTCACCAGTGTTGTCTGCTGATGATGTTTTCAGCACTACTGCCGCAGCAGGACTAGCCGATGTTTTACTACTGCCGACACTACCAGATGTTCCGGCTCCAGCCCGGAAAAGAGTTTTAACCAACTTAAGAAGCCCCATTTGGGACTACTGATGGCACTAATAACGATGACCTTATGAACTCAACAGCTGTTTTACGACAAATAGTGACAGCGAATATTTTTGATTATTGTTATGCAACCACTTTACGCAGACTGTTTGATTTTACGAATGAGGGCGAATTTACGGAGGAAGAGGGTCATCATTGCAATGTATCATCACCGGAAAAGGCAAAAAGTAAACATCTGCGTAATAAGTGGTTAAAACGAAGCTTAGTTTTACTTACCAGACTACCAAGAAGCCCCCGCTGAGAGACAGATTTTGCAACGTTGGAGAGCATCTTCGACGGAGTTGTTTCGCTGAAAAGGACTGTAAAGTGTGAGTTTCGCTGAGGTCACACGCTATTCGCAATTTCACTTATTGTTTTGCTCTACGCAGTCGCGAAACAGCACGGCAAAGAGAAACTGTCAAAACGGTTGTACGCGAGAAGTTCGAAAATACGGAGGCGTACGATCGAAGCGCTCGAGCGCGTAAGTGGTGAGCATCCGCAATAGAATACACGTGGTAGCGTGGTTAACGAGCTTTTAGTTCAGGTGAGTTTAATATTTTGAGAGAAATGAATAATGAATTAACTGAAAGTTAATTCACAACACAATCACGTGTAGCATATAATCGACAATTGCGGAAAAAATATGTAGGTTTATGCGTCTTGTCATACTGAAAAATAGTTCAGTCATTACATCGAATTTACGTAATTAGTTTTTAGTCTTTTTCAAACTTTTTACAAGTGAAGTTTTTCACAAAAGGTTTCTAGGATTCGCGCGGTTTCATGCTGCGCGAATTACCGAATATTGGTGGCTCGTTCTTCATGCGTATATTTTTCATCATGAATAAACAAAATAAATAACATAAATAATTTTGGAACCTGCAACTAATAACGTGTGAATAAATCGTTTTAACTAAACTTGAACAGTTTTGTTAAAATATACACAGGCGTAGCTAAAATTTGACTAATGTCAGATTGACAATTAAATCAATTTAGTTGATCTCAGTTACTAATAAAAAATCTTGTTTTGTACAACGAAATCTGTTGAATTTGAAGGTTGATTTAGTATTTAAAATAATCTCCTGTTTCTCATAACGAATTTATTTCATATTGTTTGTCTTTTTACATGAACGTATCCCATGTACAAACAGCGAATGTGGCAGTTTCAGATAACTTATTTTATACTTCAGTGTCCTTGATCTTCAAATATCTTTACTAAAAAGCTTTATGATTTCATAGAAGATCAAAACAATGGTCGCAGGTGTTCAAATCTTACAAATAAATACATTTCGAGTGTGCGAAAATGACGCATTTTAGCTGTATCATTTACTGCTTTGCTGTCGGCAAATTAACCACGAACTATGCTTCATAACGAAATATGTAGTAAAATACAGAAACATACGTATCGAGTTCTCCAAGCAGTCTGGAAAATATATAATCTAGGAATGTCTATCACAATGTTTGTTTCAAAAACTAAAAAACAAAAATATTTATATTTTGCTGGTAATAACATTATTCTATAATTTAGCACCACAAATTTAAATCATGTGAACTTGTGATGATGATACATAAAAAATATTGTATTGATTATTATGTTACGTTACGTTACGTTATGTTATGTTATGTTACGTTACGATTAGGTGTTACGTTTTAAAACGATAAATTCATTCAACCACCAGGATGTGAATGGCAGTAAGTTTAAACAAGATAGGCGAAGGATTTTATAGCTCTCTATAGACTTTTATGGTAGAATCCTCAAATCAAAATTCTTTAACACTTGGTTTTTATTCGTTCGTTGACTATATCAAAAAATTATTTTCAAAATCATCCCTTAATTACAAAACAAAAACATTCATATACCCAAACTTTTTTTAAGGTTAGGTAGTCAAACAATTAAACCAACGGTATAGCATTATTATAACGTACAAGTTATAGCAGGACGTACAAAAAGTAGGTAAGTGTAACAGAACAAACAATTGCTTACCAAAACCATTTACTAACACAAAATAAGGTGTGTCTGACAGTGCCGGTTCAACGTTCACTCATGTCGACCGTCTCGATGTTTGTTTTCCAACAAGCAATGAAATAATAAATGCTTAGGGTAGCAGAAAATATGTACAGGTAGGTGAATCATTTGTAAAGAAATTCATGCACCATGCCAAGAGAAGTTTTCAACAAAGAAAAACCAGCTATGGCTTTACATTTAGTCACTGATAAGTTTGGTAATCTATCTGCATGAGCTCTAATTTCAACTCTGGGGTCTTACATTTCATTCTATATGCCTGAACGATGACTGTTGAAGGAGTTTGTGGTAACATATGAATCAATGTGTTATAATGGAATGACTAAGAGAAATTATAGTTTTATCTGCAATTTCTCTTGGTTTCCGTGTTTTTTTTTAACCATTTTCTACTTTTCGCTAGTCGGCGTCACTACTACTGTAGGTAAACTTATAAGTGTCTCAATGGAAAAAGTTTCTAAGTTTCAATTTCCCCCACGTAATCCCGTCGGATAACAAATCATCAGGGAAACGAAATCGAAGTTTTCGTCGCTGCAACAGCCGGAGCAGTAATTCTTCGTCAATGTTTCCATCCGCACGACAATGGCATGGCACAACTTTCTGCAACAGATGCATTTTGAAAAGGATTCCACTGTTTATTGTTTGTTCTAGCGTTAGGTTCTGCTGGCACACAGACTTTGTTCGGAAAAGTGGGTCGAACTAGAGAAATAGTATTTCACTTTTTTATATTCAACTGGGTGTAAAAATGTCTGTTTCAACGAAATGGACGAATTGTATGGAATGTGCTTCACATAGAAGATTTATTCTCTTTAAACAACGAAACTATTTATAGTTGTAATGTTGGAAGAACACAGCAATGCAAATAAATCAATGAAATATGAATTAAACTTAGGGTTTAATGCATTGAATCAGTCGATGCGATATGTGTACACTGATCTAGTTTATCAAGCGGATTCCGGATTAACTAAAGCATTATAAGCTGTTACTCAACCAAATTGTTTGGTGAGTTATTTGTCATGTAAGTCTTCTGTTTATGCAGAAGAGTGCATAAATACATAATATAATATGAATTATTTTTAGCGTGGAAAAGCTGCTTTGGAAATCAAAAAAGTTATAATTGATAATTTCACAGTCCCAAGCCGTGGAGTGGCTTTTGCTGTACGTAAGAGTCGTCTCCATTTCACTCGGTCCATGGCTGCAGTTCGCCAGCTCTGCAGCCTGCGTAGGGTCTCTAGGTCGTCCACCTGATCGACCCACCTTGTCCGCTGTGCTCGTCTCCGTCTCGCCCTGACGGATTGGTCTCAGAAACCTTCGTTACCGGGCTGTTGTTCGACATCCTTACGACATGCCCAGCCCATCGCTGCTCTTCTAATGACACCTTCAGGGCAATGTTAAACAGTAGGCGCGAGTAGAAGACTGAACCACTGCGACCATTGTTTGATCTATTGTGGTAAAATCACCTTGCCTTGAACCTCTCCGGTTCTCGAAGGAGCTCGAGAGCGCCTGCGATACTCGAACTACACGCATCACTTGATCAATCGTCGCTTTGACCAACCGCGTTAGTTTGTTCGGAAATCCGTATTCGTGCATTATTTGCCATAGCTGGTCTCGATCGATTGTGTCGTATGCCGATTTAAAGGCGATGAATAAGTGGTGTGTGGGCACGTTGTATTCGCGGTATTTCTGCATAACCTGCCGAACCACCATAACCTGCCTGATCCGTGGAGGCGCGGGCACCCATTATTCCCGCCTGGTAGTGCCCCATGAACTGCTTCGCAAATGGTGATAGTCGACAGCAAAGTATTTGGGAGAGTACCTTGTAGGCGGCGTTCATTAGAGTGATTACCTGGTAGTTGCAGCACTCCAGCTTGTCGCCCTTTTTGTAGATGGGACCCACAATACCTGCCATCCACTTCTCTGGTACTGGTTCTTCCTCCCAAATTCTGAATATGACACAGTGCACGACTCTAACCAGTGTTTCTTCATCGTATTTCAACAGCTCGCTGGGAAGTTGGTCAACTCCAGTAGCTTCATTGTTTTTCAGCCGGCCAATCTCCTTCCCCACCTCCAGGAAATCGGGGGCTGGTATTCTGTTGTCTTCTGCTCGTGCACCAAGATCAGTTGCCATACCGTCCACGCGCTCTACCGCATCGCCGTTCAGATGGCCATCGAAGTGCTGCTTCCACCTTTCTGCCCTTGGTAGAGCTCTTCCATCGCTACGCGATCTCAGTTCTATTGCTGGCGCTTCTTCCTTCGGAGAACTGAGTTTTGGCTGTTCCTCTCGCTCTCGTACGGTGCTTCAGCATTCTCGTCCGTGCTGCGTTCTTCTCATCGACTAACTGTTTGCATTGGCTGTCAAACCAGTCATTTCTATGATTCGGACCTTTTGTACCTAGTAGCGCTACAGCAGAGCTACCAATGGCGAATCGGATGCTCCTCCAGCCATCTTCAAGATCAATGTATGTACCTTTTTCTTGTCGGTGACTATTTTTTCGTTGCGGCCTTACTGGAGCTAACTAGATAATGCGAAAAGTACGGTAAACATCAAAATATAATGAATACAATCATAATGAGTTGAATTAATTTGATATCACGGATATCATGTTCGAAATCCAATAAAAATCAGTTGGAAACACGGCCAAAAGACATTCAACGCAACCTTACAAATTTCGCAAATACTTTTGCGTTTTTCATCTCGCTCATTTTGACAGTTGCATATGAAAGTTTGCGTTGGTGTGAGCCACCTAGCCGGCATCTCTATCCAGGGGTATGACGTTTAATGGATATCCCGTATCCTAAATCTGAATGCAACATGGCGTCATTTGTTCAGTAAGCAATTTGAGAATCATGATTTTTCCCGACCACAGTCGCATTGCTCTTGTTGTCTTGTTTTGAAGTAGAATACTTCTCTCAGGAAGTTCGGATACATAGGGATGTGAAATGGAAATCTAAAACCAAAAAAGTAGGAAATATGTCCAATTTCAAATGCTAATAAATCGGTTAGTATTCGTTGGATTTCCTTCGTTCTTGCAGCAATAAATTGGAAAATCTTCTAAGATTCTTCCCAAAAAAAGATAATTGTAATTTTATTATTCACACTACTGTACTATAGAAAATAGTCAAGCCTTGTCAAAACGAAATTTCGACAGAATCATATACCTTGCAATTTAAAACATGCTATTTGGCCTATATAAGAGCCTGTTTCAGCCGAAGCCGCTCATAATACACTGGGGTCTTTTTTTACGCGGGTTATTTTTATGCGGTTTTTTTATACGCGACTTTTTTACGCGCTTTTTTACAATAACGCGGATTATTTTTACGCGATTTTTTCAAATAACGCGGTTTATTTTTACGCGATTTGGAAGATTATTTTCACGCGCTATCAAATAAGCTTAGTATGAGTAAATCTAATAAAGAGCAATTCTCGCTGAAACTAGGCCACTAGGTGCACAAGGTTCTTCAAATTTGATATAAATGCACATAGTTGTTAGAAATAGAGTAAAAATGATAATGCCATTTTTGTTTGATCGAATTTTTTGACCTTTTGGTCACGATGTTGCAGCAAAAGCCGGTTGCTAAAAGTCGTCAGATTGTTTTGCCGAGACTTCGCCAAAAAAACTAAGTTTGACGAACTTCGTCTGAGTTTTTACCGCAATAATTATTAATTGAAGCCGAGAAAAATGTAGTACAGATTCATGCGAAGTCGCAGGAGCTCGAGTAAGTGTAGTTTAAAATCGTGCAAATACCCCGGGTGCAAACAAACACTAAATGGAAAAAATCACCTCAAAGTAAAATGCATGCGATTCAACAGACAATGCAAGAGAGGGACACTCAATACTCGAAGTGAAATAAATTTATTTACTTACTAAAACTCATAGAGCTTATAATCTATCTTTTGAAAGAAAAACACTGAATTCGAAATTATGGTTTGCGATTGGATTCCGCTGAAATATGGCCTCTTAACTGTGCTGAAACACTCAGTTCATATAATCGAAAGGTCGTTAGACTAGTTTGCTCCCTCTCGGTTAAATTTACCGAAAGCGCAGTCAAATGCGTAATGCGTACTGACAACTCGAAGGCACAGTCAACGAATTAGAGAACGAGGTTAAATTTTCACATGAAGAAAGAGCATCAAACAATGTTATGTTACAATGATACACCATCATTTCCATTGGTTGCTAATGAGGATACAGGAGTCGTGGTGTCAAAAGTTCTACCTTCTCGAAAAAAGTGAAAATTCCAGCTCAATCGTGTCTCCGCCTCTTTCCTAAAACCAGATATAGTAACAAAAATTCCATTCTCATAGATAGACAGACATTCGGGGCAACCTTCTGTTGTGTAGTCTGAAATAGTATATTTTATCGATATTCCTTTGCCGGTATAAAGTGCTGATACTAGACACCTTGTTTCCCATAAGAGAAACAATGACGGCCCCATAGAAGCGAAATAAGTAGGCGAAAAAATAAGAGCAGTTATAAAGTTTCCCTTCTTAACCCGTAAATACCCGGGTTGGAACTTTTTTTTTGAAAATGGTCATGCTCAGTACTGCCACGGCCGATTTGCGAAAACTAGGAATATTATTGAAGGGGAATAGTTGCTCTAAGTTTTGGTAAACCACCTCGCTAGGCCACTAGGTGCACAAGGTTCTTCAAATATGATATAAATGCACATAGTTGTTAGAAATAGAGTAAAAATGATAATGCCATTTTTGTTTGATCGAATTTGTTGACCCCTTGGTCACCAAGGGGCGAAACAGTTTTCAGAAAAGTTGAAATTTTAGCAATTCTTGTTGTATTATTTGAGCTATATCTCTAAAATTCGTTATTTAAAGTACTACAAGTAGCACTTTTCTGTAAAGAAGAATGATAGGGCTTTTATTTGAAGTGATCAGAATTCAGGCCGCCATCTTGAATTCGGCCGCCATCTTGGATTGTATCAGAAAATTGCAATTTTGACCGTGTTCGCAACTACCGATTTTCGATCTGAGACCAGCATTGGAAAGCTGAGAAAAAATGCTATAAGATGCAAGAAAAAAATTAGGTAAGCACTAGTGTTAACCCATCGATTGAACCTATTTTCCTAGCTGAGTTTCAAAATATTCAACGTACTCCGCGCGATCAACGTAGTAACCTGTCTACCGAGACCAAGTGGATGCACATGTTATAACCCAACTTGCTCCATATATCATAATCGATTGATGCTACAACCAGAACGCCACTTACAGCATTTTTTCTCAGCTTTCGAATGCTGGTCTCAGATCAAAAATCGGTAGTTGCGAACACGGTCAAAATTGCATTTTTCTGATGCAATCCAAGATGGTGGCCAAATTCAAGATGGTGGCCTAAATTCTGATCACTTCAAATAAATGCCCTATCATTCCTCTTTATAGAAAAGTGCTACTTGTAGTACTTTACATAACGAATTTTAGAGATATAGCTCAAATAATACATCAGGAATTGCTGAAATTTCAACTTTTCTGAAAACTGTTTCGCCCCTTGGTGACCAAGGGGTCAACAAATTCGATCAAACAAAAATGGCATTATCATTTTTTCTCTATTTCTAACAACTATGTGCATTTATATCAAATTTGAAGGACCTTGTGCACCTAGTGGCCTAGTTTCAGCGAGAATTGCTCAAAGTGAAAAATCAATCGTATGGTTCATGACAATAAGATTTTCTGTTTCATCAATCTATCTAATGCATATTTTAATATAATTGCCGTTATTATCAAATAATAGGCAATTTCCGCAATTTCGGGAAAAGAAGAAAAATACATTAATAATTGTATAACAATACGAGTCAGGATCGTTGCGATTAACTTCTGATTTAGGAAAGAAAATTTTAAAATATGGCAAAATCATTAGGAAAAAGCTATTGTCTTGTTCTTCAATGAATTTTTAATTTGGAAGCACCCTAAACTCATTTTGTGTGTTCTGTTACCATTTTACTATCATTTTTCAAGTTTATATTTACTTACGTGCTATTATTTTTAATCGGATCTGTTTATTGAACGGAGTTTTTTTACGCGATTATTTCAAATAACGCTGATGCAGTGAGCCACTTTAGTGAAATGCAGTCTCTGTGCGATAGTGGGCACTAGCTAATGCATTCAATGAAAAGTTGACTCATTTTGACAACACGTGAGCAGTAGGGTGGGACAAAAAATAAATGTTAGCTCCCATGCACTTTTCGTGTTCCTTATGGATCCCATAACAACTGTGTAACTTTTAAGATCGATCGGTGAAACGCCCGATTTGCGCCCGATTTTTAAAGTTTCCATTCGATTTTATATGGGAAAATTCACTTTTTCAATACTTATTCTTCAGAGATGTCCAGTTGGCTGTTAAAAATATATCAATACATGATATTTGTAGGAAATTTTCCTGGGAAAAACTCTTCTGAAGACCGTAAGGCGCTACGATGCTTGTAGAAACAGCTATTAACCCCAAACTGATTGAATGTCTGACGGACGGCTCACCATTGAAATTTTTCAACTACACTGCTACAGCATGCTGCTATTGCAAACTTGCTTAAGTATGAGAAATAATTTCGCGTGGAATTAATTTTCAAAGTGTGATTTTTGCTCATAGTGTCTTCGGGAAAGCCTCCAAGATAAATTTAAGCGATATCATTCCTTATCACATGGTTGAATTTGCAGCAGCAGCATGCAGCAGCAGTATTGCTAGTAAAATTCAATGGTGAGCCGTTCGTCAGATACTCATTCAGTCTGGGGTGTATATCTTTTTTCACAAGCAAAGTAGCGCCTTGCGGTCTTCAGAAGAATTTTTTCCAGGAAAATTTCATATAAATATCATGTATTGATATATATTTTAGGAGCCTACTGGACATCTCTATAGAAAAAGCTTTGAAAAAGTGGTTTTCCCCCTGTAAAATCGTATGGAAGCTTTAGAAATTGGGCACAAATCGGGCGTTTCACCGATCGATCTGAAAAGTTACACAGTTGTTATAGCACCCGTAAGGAACACGGAAAGTGCAAGGGAGCGAAAAAATAACACCATCGCTTTTTTCCATATAACCGTTTCCCAGTCTAGTGAGCAGTCTAGTTTTGAGTGTTATATCGGCATTTCATTGTTTACTTTATCACAAGGAATACTTTATTCGCCCTGTCAGTGATAACGCAAAGATGTGATCGGCATCTTATCCGATACTAAAATGAACAACTAATTGTCCTTTTCAGGATGAAATAAAAACTTGATTAAAGAGTTAATATTTTTTAATGAGTTGATTCACATTTTTAAATTTGTAAAAGTTATAAATTTTACTTCATCTCCGTGTCTCAGAACGTACTGAATTATCTTTTCCTTCAGTCATGAGCACGACATCCGAAAAAATTTCATCTCAAAATTTAAAAATTGTCAACCCTCAACCATGACAAGCAACTTACTATATTATTGAGAATAGTCAAACCTTGTTGAATCGCAAAACTCGATTGTTCTGATTAGTCAACGTTTATTTACTAGAAAAAAAGACTGACACGCAAGCAGCCGGGTTATCTTTCTTGTTAAAGTATTCTACTTCAATCTTGCGGTCGTGGCTTTGCACACAACCCTCCTGTTATTTTGCTCTGACCTGTTTTTGTTTTCTTCTCTTTTCAATTAGGTACCAAAGCAAATGTCAAATCATATCATCTGAATGTAGTGTGAACACCCGAAGTGATATCCGATATCATCTGGCGATATCAGGTGATCTGAACTGAACAAGGCATAAGTGTGTGTTCTGCTTGTCAAATATTACCAATTTTAGTTCCCTGGGCTCTGAACAGGTTCCAACTTTGTGGGAGAGAGGGTAAGTGAGAATAAATCCAAGATTCAGACCCATGGTCACCCGCTAGTCAAACTGGACCCTGTAACCTACACACTTGAAACTGGAGCTTGGCTGAAAAAATCCGAGTTCACTCGGCAAGTTGAGGTTCCACCGATATTGCAGCAAAAGCCGGTTGCTAAAAGTCGTCAGATTGTTTTGCCGAGACTTCGCCAAAAAAACTAAGTTTGACGAACTTCGTCTGAGTTTTTACCGCAATAATTATTAATTGAAGCCGAGAAAAATGTAGTACAGAATCATGCGAAGTGGCAGGAGATCGAGTAAGTGTAGTTTAAAATCGTGCAAATACCCCGGGTGCAAACAAACACTAAAAGGAAAAAATCACCCCAAAGTAAAATGCATGCGATTCAACAGACAATGCAAGAGAAGGACACTCAATACTCGAAGTGAAATAAATTTATTTACTTACTAAAACTCATAGAGCTTATAATCTATCTTTTGAAAGAAAAACACTGAATTCGAAATTATGGTTTGCGATTGGATTCCGCTGAAATATGGCCTCTTAACTGTGCTGAAACACTCAGTTCATATAATCGAAAGGTCGTTAGACTAGTTTGCTCCCTCTCGGTTAAATTTACCGAAAGCGCAGTCAAATGCGTAATGCGTACTGACAACTCGAAGGCACAGTCAACGAATTAGAGAACGAGGTTAAATTTTCACATGAAGAAAGAGCATCAAACAATGTTATGTTACAATGATACACCATCATTTCCATTGGTTGCTAATGAGGATACAGGAGTCGTGGTGTCAAAAGTTCTACCTTCTCGAAAAAAGTGAAAATTCCAGCTCAATCGTGTCTCCGCCTCTTTCCTAAAACCAGATATAGTAACAAAAATTCCATTCTCATAGATAGACAGACATTCGGGGAAACCTTCTGTTGTGTAGTCTGAAATAGTATATTTTATCGATATTCCTTTGCCGGTATAAAGTGCTGATACTAGACACCTTGTTTCCCATAAGAGAAACAATGACGGCCGCATAGAAGCGAAATAAGTAGGCGAAAAAATAAGAGCAGTTATAAAGTTTCCCTTCTTAACCCGTAAATACCCGGGTTGGAACTTTTTTTTTGAAAATGGTCATGCTCAGTACTGCCACGGCCGATTTGCGAAAACTAGGAATATTATTGAAGGGGAATAGTTGCTCTAAGTTTTGGTAAACCACCTCGCTTCCCATTTTCGTGTAACGCAAATATGTCTGTGTTTTTTTATAATTTTTCAAACAGATTGAGAAAACGCTGGGTATTTTCATACGTATCAATTGCTCGAATCATGTCAGGTAGATGAAATTTCCAGATTATTCCAGTACAAAATCACAAAGCCACGTATTTTCATAGAAATTCATATAACACAATCATCCTTCAAGTTTTGAGATCTGTATTTTTCAAAAAAGCTCTCCTGAATCCATGAGCGATGAAATATTTATTTTAGCAGGCTCAGGCTTTGAGAGAACCGATTTCAAATTCACCAAAGTACGTATTTTTATGGAAACCTGATTTTCTCAGTCCCCCACGGAAGATTTCAGCTTAGCTAATCGCAGTGACGTCGGCTCTCCTGTGCAACCCTGTTCCCTAATCTCCGGGCATATGCAATTATCGAAATATGATAACCTATAAAAACATACTAGCGAAACCCTTCAATTTTTGATTTTCTCTTTTTATTTAAGGAAAAAGAACTTAAATAAACGTTCAGTGCACATGTGACGAAATCAGTCACGCGACGCCTTTGGTTAATCGATTTTCAAGCTCTACATTATTAAAGTATTGTCTTTTGAATCCAAAAATGGCGAAAGATTTATTCTAGAAACGGGAAAAATGAATTTGAATTTAGTAAAGTACGTGTTTTCATAAAAACTTGATTGGCAGAGCTTCACCTTGAACTTGAAGGCAGAGCTTCACCGGAGGAAGAGGCCGTCTGTGTTCCACCATCTGCTAGTATAATGATTTGTTGGAGCCGAAAGCTACATTTAGTGTTGCTGATCCGTTGCCGCTATTGCTACCCACTGATGCTACCAGCTGCTTCTAAGTTGCAACCGTTCTTCTCACCATCCTACAATAAAATAAGTGATTTGAGCAAAGGCTCTTGTAGAATCCAAAGAGTGCATTCCCGGTTAACTAGTTATAATATTCAGTCGACCGTGTTAAGAAAGGCAAGTATTAGGTGTCCAATCAGGAGTCGAAATCTGTGTTTCAACAAGGCTTGACAATTTTCAATGGTTCGACAGTCCACATAACCAAATTGCATTTTTTCGCATTTGGGAGGATGCATAGAAAATCTCTCAATCGTTTGCTACAGGAACGAAGGAAAGCATTTTAAATTGGACGAGTTTTTACCTGTTTCGTTTTTATTTTACAACCCCTATGAACCCTGAGATCAATATTAAAGATTTCATATTGGCTATTTCTGTGCATTTATTCATCGTTTAGAAAAATGAAACTTTGACCGCTTTGAGGTTCCGCAGCCTGCAGTCCGACTGAGCTGAAATTTCACCGGACAAATAAAGGTGATGAGATAGTTATAGTTGCTGAGATGAATAGCGGTTCCACTGAAACGATTATTTTGTCTCTAATATGAATACAACAAATGACACATATATAACATTTACGTAGCAGCTCTACATAATTCTCTAATGCAGGGTGTTAGTTTCCTTGATGGAAATATTCGGGGACTGATAGAGGGCCACATTTAACGAAAAAACTCTTCTACATAACCTGACGTTAAACCACAGACAAACAGACGTACCACGAGATTTATTTTCGTGGATCCAAATAACCGTCAACTCAAATAAATTTCAGTTATGCGGGATATTTCCGCCGCAGCAGTGGTGGCACTGATGTGCCTTTTCCTTTGAACTCAACTGACAGTATTCGAGCACCGTGCTGCCAAAAGAGCTAGAAGTGTATCTTTTGCGGAATATGTCCAGTAGATGTCGCACAAGTTAGTCGGAACCACAATTTTCTTAGACTATTGTATGCAGTGGTACGTCTGTTGGTCTGTGGTTAAACTACTCAAAATTATACAATTTTTAAGTTTCCTTGATGTTTTTCCTTAAAGTGACCCTAACTCGATTTAAGCAATTTTACTGCCTTAATTTGAAAATTGAGAAAATTAAATGTTCATACTTGTTTGAAAAAACGACTGGAACGGTTAGTTTAACGGATTTATCGGCTTAATCGGTCCGTGTATACAAGCAAAAACGATTTGTTTCTTCTTATTCCGACAGTTTCGGTGACTTTTTTTCACCTTTTCCAAGGATGAAATAATTCCTTTCTACTCCTTGAAAGAATTCCTTTCTACTCCTTGAAAAAGGTGAAATAAATTCACCGAAACTGTCGGAATAAGAAGAAACAAATCGTTTTTGCTTGTGTACACGGACGGATTAGCCGATAAATCTGTTAAATGTTTATAAGAATAACATTTTAAATTATTTTGTTGTAAAAGATAAAATAAAACTATAATTGGGTTGTTTAGCTATTCATAGATTTCTGATTTTTATACATCAGCTAAAAGAGCTGCATTTTCTAAAGAAAGCGGGATTTTCAAAAATGTTCTATCGTTGTCCTTCCAAGTTTTCAATGTTTAAATCACGAATTAAAACTGCTCGAAATCGTTACAATGACAGTTCGCCCATGTACCAACTGTCATTGCAGCGTTTTCTAGCAGTTTTAATTCGTGATTTAAAAATTGAAGGACAACGATAGAAAATTTTTGAAAATCACGCTTTTCTTAGAAAAAGCAGCTCTTTCAGATGATATCAAAAACTGATATAGCTAAACAACCCAACTAATGTGTAAATAACGTTCTGGAAGCAAAAACTTTCAAAAGTTTCGAACATATTTTAATGTTTTCTCACAAAAATCGTTTGGATTATTGTTTTTTAATCAAGTCGAAAAGTTTAATCAAATTAAACTTTTAAAACTCCTCTACAATTCGTTTTTGGTACCATGTCTCTATCTGCTTTAGTTTTCACTGAATTAAAATTTTAACCCTCGAAAGATAAACATATTTCGATGCAAAATTGATGCAGGCTAATAATGGTAGGGAACATATTCTAAGCAGCTTTAGGAACCGCCTGTGCATTGAGACGAAATACTCGAAATGTGTTGGGTGAAATTCAAACAGAAGTATATGTCAGAGCTTGTTTTCAGATTGTAAAACTAGGTATGTTAGCAAACTTTAACAATAATCAATTGAAGTTACCTATCGAGGGACGATATTCGGACGATATAAATTTACTCAGGACGATGTATGAAATATCACAAGAATCATTGTATATCTTTCAAATTTAAAATGCTGCATTTGCGAAAAATGTAAATTTAGTTTTAAAATACACAAAGTGACTCTAGATAAATAATTCTCACAACTTCGAACAAAATCTGTGATGGTCGATGTAAAGTTAGTGCTTAATCTTGATCACTTATGTGGAATGGCCGAAAAACTGACAGGAACAAAATCATGAGAAAACTTCACTTTACAATATAGTTGTTTGTGCTCAGAAACAATCAGAATATTGAAAAAGACAATTTCGAAGCTCGGAAGGTAAAATTTCAAAAATGCTCAATTCAAAATATATGGCCGATAAGACTCCAAGCCTCCCATCGAAAATGTTCAATACTTACTGCATACTTTTCATTCGAAGATTTTTACCTGTAGCCGCTGTACTTACCAGCTCTGGAAACAAATGAATTTCTTGTGATTTTCACAACTAATAAGCATGCGGAAACAATGATTTTTATTTTCAAAAAACGGATGGTGTTTTTTTTGCAAAAAAGTTGGTCGTTCCGAAAAACATTACGTCGATTTTAACTCCCTCCTGCCCTTGTCACAAAACGATGATAATCCCGCCTTCCGCCATGAATGCTGTGTCATTTAAGTATGCTTCCTAATCGCTAACTTAGTATCACGTAGACTGTCATGCGGTTAATTTACTGCTCAATAACAAAAGTTGTATCGATTATCTTGTTCTTTTAAATACTCCTTATGGCTTGTACGATAACTCGAACTCCATTGCACTTCCCTCGTTTAAAAAATTGTTGACAGCATTAAGAATTTTGGCTACGCTAAATTTGCTAATCAGCGTAAAAAAAGTATTTCTGCGGTTTCGTAGCAACTTAAGTCTCAGCCTCAGAGTGTTGATATTATGTTTATCTTGTTTCAATCTTTTTTTCCACATTGACACTTCTATAAGAAAGCAACAACGCGACAAGCTGCTATATTTTGAGGAGGCATTACTTTGTTCCAGTGACCGTTGAATTCAAAGTATAACCTCGACACTTTTTTAACTGGAAACATCATTTTTCTGCTACTGAAATCGCGAACACGAAAAATCTTCATGCTACATGAAAGATTAGGTTTTTGTCAGCCACAGATTGATTAAATCTTTTCACACAGATGATTCAATCTTTTTTGTTTTTTTTTTGTTATAGATTCAATCCCAGCTATTATGAACAACGTCTGTCGGTCTTTGCACAATTGGGTTGTTTAGCTATTCACCGATTTCTGATTTTTATATATCAGCTAAAAGAGTGTAACTTTCTGAGCAAAACGTGATTTTTAAATTTGTTCTTATCATTGTCCCCCGATTTTTAAATGAAGATAAAAAAATCACTCTAAATCGCTACAATGACATATACCAACTGTCCTTATAGCGATTTCGAGCAGTTTTAATTTAACAACGATAATTTTTTTTTGTAAATCACGTTTTGCTTAGAAAATGCAGCTCTTTCAGATGATATCTGATATAGCTAAACAACCCCATTGACTCTCCAAATCATCAAAGATGAAACCCACGTTTACTGATCAACAATTATATGGCTTCTTTAATTACTACCCCAGTGCAAATATGCTTGAATTGAATGCACAATGCAGTCCTATGAAGTAGGTACTCATTAAACCAAAGTTCTACCTTAGCAGGAAAAAACTGGTTGCTGCAGTTAGTCCTAAACACCGCCACAGTAATCGAGTTTATTTTGGAAACTTTTCGCCGTCCTTCTACCGCCACTTGGGGGCAATGATTACCGACGCAGGTGGTTTTTCGCCTGGCACTACTAACCTACATTCTTGGTGCGACTTCGTCCACTCTAGGTAGAACAAGTGAGCGATCGTTTTTCTTTCCGCTTGGAAATGGTCACGTATATATAAAGTACCTGGTGGAATGTGCTTATCATGTCAGTTCCACCGAGTTTGCCAACCGTCGATGATGATGATGAGTTCATCACTTTGGCCAAGTGTCGTCGTCCGGTCGATGTGCCAATCAACCTACCCAACTGTTGACGTTTGCAGGTATCGAAGAAGTGCAACGCGAGCAGTTCGCGCCGGTAGAATGCTGAGTACCGTCCAGGTCCTGGGGCGATTGTCGGGTTAGTCGCTGTGTGTACGTTAGCGGGCAGTTGTTCTTCAGTGACTAGACCGAACACTCGTATCCCAGGGCTCGCTGGGACAATGAACGACGATGGTTTCCGATTTCGCTAGTGTTACAGTGCAGCAAGTGTTACCCTGAAAGTGATCGAAGTTCGAAGGAACTCCCGGTGTGATATTCAAGGTGCGTTAGATAGCATATCACAGCAGTAGTTACCTACTAACTTTACACTTGGCCAATCTTCAGAACAGCAAGTGAGCAGTGATTAAATAGTGATTTTATGAGTAACAGGCGGTTGTGCAGATGCTTATATTGAAGGAACTTCTGCTGTGATCTGAGTTGAAACCATATCACAGTAGTTGTACTTTAATGTCGGCATCCTATGTTGGCTTCGAGGAAACGTGCAACACGTTCTTGGTTGGAAAATCTTACTTCGATCCCCCTTCAGCCAGCGGTGAGGCGCGGATGGCGAAACGTTATGTTATGCGACTAACTTCGTTCAGCTGATGTGACTCCCATCTTCTTCATCACTGGGCAAAGTTTGTCGCATAAAAGCAATTGATTCATCATGTTCGGAGGAAGCTGCTTCTTGATTATAGCTTGATACGTTCGGTCACGGATTACAAATGAGAGGAGCTCATACCGGCGATGGTTGTCAAAGGTAATCAGTGGAGTGATGGGTATAACGTGTAACGTGCTAGCAGGTGTCTGTACTAAATACGAATTAGATACTGATTGGAATTGATTCATTGCTCGGAGAGTGGATGAAGCTTTGTCGAATTAAAATTTTAATCTTTAATTTTTTGTTTTAAAATTTAATATGTAATGGCAAAGTTATTTCCTATTTTCTGTAAAGAGCCAATCAAATACAGGAACTGTAATTTGATGTCTACTTGGCATTCTATGCAGAATTAATGCTTTTGCTTGTGTTCTTCTTAAAAATTACTGCTCTGTAGAAGGCTGTTATTCTTGTTATGTTAAAAAGTGATTAAAAGTAAAGATTTCAGGTTTAAAAATGTGTACATCGTCATTAATAATTTTTATTTTAATGAAAATTGTCACAAGTGATGAAAGAGATTTTCACTTGATAGAATTTTTAATCGTGTAATGTAGCACCTGACTTTGTTTTAACATTCAGTAATGGGACAGGTTGGCTTGGCAAAATTTTGCAGCTTTGTTGCTTCTGTAGTGGTGAACAGTTTTATGAAAATATTACCCTGAAGAGAATTTGCTTCAATAAATATGTTTGTGAGGTTTGTGCTTGTGCTGTGTAAGTTAATTTGTTTGTTCACTCAATTGCATTTTTTATGTTTCGTGGCACTCAATATAACCCAGAAACATTTTGACGACAATAAATTTCTCTCATAGGTAATGAAGTACGTAGTGAATTTTCATAAAAATATTCAATCTTGAGTGAAACGTTTACCAAGCTATTCGTTCTGAATGCTAAAAGCTTGGTGCAAACTTTGTATGCGCCGAGAGGAAGAGAGTTCCCGGGATATTACCAAGCACCTAGCATGAATTTATCAACCGGGTCGTTCCATGCTACTATGCGAATCATACAGGAGCTGTCAGCTGGCACGTAATTGTTTTTTAATCACTAGCACCTATCGTGTCAAGTAAGTACGTCATTAAATGGAGTAAATATGTAAATACTTTCAAATACAATGTTCAAAAAAATAAAAAAATAAAAACAAAGCTAGGATAAAATACCTTGCTATTAAATCGACATTTTGAACGTTTCGAATCCTAAACATGGTGATTACAGCATGTACTCTATGTATCGAAGCTGATTTCTACGCAAGAGCTAGTAAAATGCGAACGATTGTAAACTTTTTGGAACTTGATTACCAATGAAATAAAAACAGCAGTGAAACCACAAATGAAATATTTTATGCCGGGATATAACGAAGCATATCCATACAAAATGATCTGAAAATATGCAACAATTCAATCGACCTTTTTCAATTTTAATGAAGTTTTCTGCTCACTACACTGAGTTTTTTTCACACGTGAAGGAATTTTTTATTCTCGAGACTTTTGGCAAAATTTTCAAAACAGAAAAAAAAATCCAAATAAACATTTAACTTTAAATAATGAAGAAAGTTGAAATCATTCTTGATTTATTTTAAAGAAACTTTTTTTTAATATCTGATTTTTCAAGACTTACTGTATTTAATTGATATTAAATGATTTTAGCAGTTATTACCAGTGCTGAGAAAAATCACCGCCTAGAAATTCAAACAGACTGATATCAAGCCAACCTTAGCGTCAAATATCTTTTCTGTGCACAAAAATAAACTGTAGCTACCCAACGGTCGCTAGACAGATCGAAATGTTGATTTTCGATGAACACGTTTGTTGGTATTCATTCTCAGTCAAAGTTCACATTCGTTTATATGTTGTCAAAGTTGAAATTCATTATCATCATCACGGAAATGAGAACGAATATCAGTGTCAGTAACTTGTACTGAATATTTGTATTACGTTGAGCTCAGATGCAATATTCAATATTTAATTTCTGGGATTCGACAAGCAACCGACTGACCTAGACCAGTTCTTACGTAATCACAGCAGCTATCATAGTTTATAATTCATTAAATTTATTTAAGTTATTTAAGTTTTTTCTAATAAATGATATTTCTCATAAATAAGATCAATCATAATCACAAACTTATTATTTGAATTCATGAACAATTGATCAGGTATAGCGACCTGTCTATTGGTGATGATTCTTGGTTTCTTCTGTGTAATTTCATCATCTTTGAATAAACCATGCTCATACGCTTCAAAAGAATGACTAGTACGGATATGCTGGATGATATTCCCGACGTCCAAAACGACTTAGGAATGTTTGCATTCGCTCCCAACATCAATTTGACATCGCCCACGTGCAATCAGCGGTAAAGCAACTTCATGTAGCGTACGCTTCCCTAAAAGAAGGTTTTTAATGTTGAAGCACTTTTTACAACGTTGAAAACATATGGACGATAACCATACCTGCACAAAGCTTTCTAGTTTTGATAATATCGTTATCACAAGAAGAGCTACCAGTTGGTATTGCTATCCATTTCAGAATCTTTTCTAAATAAAAAAAATGTAACTGCACTTCAAAAAATATCAGTACCTCAAATCGAAATTGATTTTTTTGCCTTTGAGTTTCATTTTCACGGTTGCTATTTTTGAATTGATAGATGAACCTATCCGAATATCTTCTGTTTCGTTCTTGTTGGGTATTATATTCATTCTGAGACGTCAAGTAACGATGAACATATTTGTTTACATCGCATATCGGATAGTGAAACCGATTGTCATGGTAATATGTATCACCTACACGACGAAAAAGCATAGTTTCAATGTTGTGAAACTCATTCGATAATTTTAACCACTGGTTATTACCAACCATAAAGCATATTTATAACTTCTTAAATGCATATGTTTTCGAGTTTTTTTGGAAAATCAAATTTCGAGAATATTGTTTGAACTTGTCAGTAAAATGATGACCTGATCGAAAATGTTAAGTTTTCACTAAATTCTACTATCACCTTCAATAGGAAATATCAACACTAACACATATGCACATGTGGACCAGTCCATATATGCACTGAAAAAGAATTGAAGGACGTATTTGCAGACGGATAAATTGATTATTTCCTTTTAAAATTAGAGTAGTATTTTTCGTTTCAATTTTAGTTAAAAAGTTGAAGATAGATAAATGTTAGACAATTTTTTTTTTCCTACAAATCGAGTTTTGAAGCATTTTCTTCATTTTAAGAATATTTATGTTTCAATGATGTAATATGGTTTTAATAGTTAATTCAAACAATAATGCTCCTAATAACTAACTTTTCAAGTTCACCCGTTTCTAAATTGTTTGAAAGTAGGTTTGTAGAAATTGAGTTTTTCATGAAAATACGCCTTTTTGTGAGTGACTGCGAGTGATTCCACGCAGCACATTTTTCCGCGCACTAAAAAAACTATTTTTCAACAGTAAATTCCACTAAAGCACAACTAATTTATGTGCTTTACCATGAGCATAGCATAGCCTGCTATGATAGTACAGAAATTAGGCATGTTTCAGTGAAATTTACTGTTGAAAAACAGTTTTTTAAGATGAGTGCGTTGAAAAATGTGCTGCGCGGAAATACCCGCAGTCACGGTTATTCGTTATTCTCCAACAACAACCACAGATTCATAGAGAAGTGTGATCAATATAACATAATTCACTCTCAAGTGGCTTCATATTTTCAATCGCACAACTCATTCGGATGCTCCCAATTCTATTTTTCGTAAGTTATTCGTGATTCTCTAGCAACAAGCACAGATTCGTAGAAACGAATGGTCAGTATACCAACAATTCAATCTTATACAGTAAAAGGATGGAATCATTAATTCAGAAGTTATGGGTAACGTTTGCGGTAGGAAAATTGACTTTTTTTCAAATGACGATGAAAAAAAAGTAGGAGGTTGTATCTAAGACACGACCGCATAACTGACATAGAACTATGCACACTATTAACAAATGCATTGTTGTAAGTGTTTCATTAATGAGTCATAAAGTCTCCAAACGCTTGCTTTGTAATGCCTCAACAGTGGGGGAATAAAGACACTGAAAACACGAGCCGTAAAAGCTGTTTCACATTCAGTAAATGTGTGGTCCCCGTGGTTCTGTGGTTAGCGATGTCGGTCGGCTAGCTCTCCCACACGGTTTTGATATCGGGTTCGATTCCCGATCGAGTCGAGGATCTTTTCGAGCTGGAAATTTTCTCGGCTCAGCACTGGGGCCCGGTGTATCGTTGTACTTATCCTACACATGCAAAATGTGCCAAAAACAATATCGATGACGAATTCTTTCAACTAATCTAGTTGATCGAGACCGCTATTAGCCCCAAGGCTAAGCGTGCGATATTAATAATAATAAACATTCAGTAAATTAGAATGCCGCTACAGATTTAAATTGCTAGTATCCAGCACAGATTGCTCGCTTGAGTTGTCAAAAAATGATTAACCTTCAAATACTTGTTTATTTGCCTTGAGAAAGGCATTTTGCTGCTCAAAATTGGATTTGCTGATGGCAAGCTTTATGCTACCTCAGTAGTGGGGCGATAACTACCGTTATTGTCCCACTACTGAGGCAGCATAAACTGCGGCAGATGAGAAGTGAAAAGAACCGCGCTGCTCCTGAGACATGGTGACCACAAGGCAAGTGATTTGTTTGATTTAAAGGCAGCCACAGGTGCAACCTGCTGCAATCCGCTGTTACTGCTGAATGCTGATATCTGCTGCTACTGCTGTCAACGTTGTGGACGGTCTAACCAGCTCATCTTCCGACTGATGAATGTAGCTGATTTCACCAGAAACACTCTTTTATAGCCGAAGGTTGCTACGAAATAGGCCACGCCTTTTTGTTCAGTTTTACCATTCTTTAATGTTCTTTAGACGAATTATTCCACAATTCGCATTTGATTTCTGTATACAGCGAATAAACACCGCAACGATTTTAACCCGTATCGTGTTGCGGTTTGTCACATCAAGCGATTTAGTTTGCTCGCTGTTGCGTGTTGCATCATGTTGCAACTGAGCAGCTGGGAGACGACGAAATTTTGTTCATGCTGATTGCCAAAAAAATATTAACTCCAATTACTTGTTTATTTGCCTTGAGAAAGACATTTTGCTATTCAAAATCTGTAGAAGCTGTTTTCGCATTCAGGAAATAAGACGGCCGCGACAATTTGTGTTTTCTTGGATTCAACACAGAATGTGTTGTTGCCAAGATAAAGAAAAACTTTATTGCGGGAAGAAGACCGAAGCCCTTTACTGGCATATCGAGACGTTTGGTGCTACCTCGCTGCTGCTTAGATACGTGATGTGATTTGTTTACTGCCCGCTGCTGCTACTTCCGCAATTCGCTACGATGCGGCTAACTATCCTGTCGACCTTTTTAGGGAAAGGCAGCAAGCGACCAATCAGAGGACGTTATTTTCGTTTCAACAAGGCTTCACGATTTTCAATAGTACAATAGTTCGCATAATCAATCAACACTTTTCTACTTTTGGGTGGATGCGTGTATAATTTTCCAATCAGGTGCTGCAAGAATCAAGGAAATCGGTTGAAAACTAACCGATTTATAAGCATTTGAAAAGGGACATTTTTCGACCCCTTTTCGTTAATAGTTTTCCTATTTACATCCCTGTGTAGTAGGCTAAAGAAAAACGTAGTTCTACGTCAAAAACTAAGACAGATAATTGAGAAGGATGAATTTCCCATCTAGATAATCATGTTAGTTTCCTCGCAAAAAAATATTACGTCCTTGCGTGCGGCCTTCTGGCAGTTAACCGGAACATTCGCCATGGCGGACGAGAACATGCGTGTAGGCATGTTTTTAAGCTCTTTCTTCGTTTTTTATATCAATTCCTCGTCCGTTTTCGCGACAAAATTGTTGGAAAAGATCTTGCGCTTCAAGTTTGTCCAGAATTTCTCGATGGGAAGCAGGTGGGCGACATTGGGCGGATTCGCCGACTTCGGTACCACATAGATATTCAGCCGATCCATCTCCTCCAACGATCGCTTCGTATAGTAAGCCGACGCCAAATCTGGCCAGAACAGCGTGTCTCCGCCCTTATGGTATTTCTTGATGAACGACGCAACTTCTGGAAGGCACTTCGTACTATAAATTTCCCCGTTCACGGCCAGCCCGGAGCGAAAGAAGAGCGGCTTTGACATCCCCTTCCCGCTGATTAGCAGCCACAGCAGCATCTTCTTGGGGAACTTGGTGTGGGAAATAAATTTTTCTTCGGAGCTCACTTCCTTCGTGTGAGAAGTGAAATACGAAGTACCCTGCCAGTCGTCGCCATCCAGGGTGTGATAGGTCTCGTCGTCCATCACCACTGCCACGTCGCGATTCGCCGGGAAAATCGAGTTGACCATCTTATTCAGGCGCTGTCGCTGCGTCATTGCCTGCAGCTCCGAGATCAGTGGACGGGACTGCCGCTTCCTGACATGTATGTCCATGTTCTACAGACACTTTTTCACTGTTTTAGGGCATGCACCAACCTCCCGGCTAAGTGCACGCAGCGATTTAGCCACTTTTCCCTCGGTCTTCCAATTCAGCATCCTTTGAAGCTTCTTGTCGCTCAGGGTCGTTGGCCGTCTGGAACCGGGCTTTCTTTCGATGCTCTGATCGTTGTCCAATAGTGTCAAGATGTTGTAGATGCCGGAACGGGCATAACCGGCGTCCACAAAGTGCCGCACGATGTCCGTTTTTGACGCGGCGGGGTACCGTTCTTCGAACGCGCACACTTCTGAACGGAGTAGCTTCACTTTTTTCGCCATCACAGTTAGAATTTGACTGATGGAGCTGAAAAAAGCGTTGATTTCTATCACACAAAAATTTCCCACTCGAACTGTCGGACTCTAGTCATATACAAATACAGGAAAAGAAAAAATATTTTGTGTAGACAAGTCTATGCTTTGGTTAGTGTTGGAATCGAATGTTTCGTTGGTGTCGCTTAGAGGTTGACGGGCTGCTTTCGGTGGTTTCGCTCTCAGGTTTCCTATACTCGTAAGCAGATAGCTATGTGTGGCGCTGACATTTACAATCAGTGTCTGTACGTCGATTGACCGTACGAGGAGTAGTGCATATGTAGCACCCGATCTTTTTTTCGCTTGCACAAACTTTTTAACGTGTAGATTACCGTTTCAAGTGAGTAGTTTTGCAATGTCGTATAATGTAATTTTGTTCTAATGTAAGTCAATTTGTAGGTAAAATATTAAATATAATTTAGGCCCTGATGATGATCTCTTAGAAGAACCGAAACGTCGGTGTTTAGCAGATATAAATCAACGCAATTCAATAGACTGCAAACCAGAATATCAATCCCTTGAATTAATACATTTATTGAGAACCTTTACGACATAGCTGAGAGCAGCTTTCCCCTTCATGCAGTATGACAAGCTTGAGACGTTTCTCGAAAGAATCACACGCGGCACGCACCTGGTCCATCAACATCTCGTCTTAGATCTTGGAAACAAACTTTTTAAATTGCCTAATAGTGTTTAGTTTATGTTTGCTCTGCTTGGTCAGCCTGTACGGTCACAAAAGTCGATGGAACTAATGTCTGGTAAGCTGGGAGGCTGCAAAGTCTTATCGAAAAAATCAGTCGAATTCTTCTGACATCACGCTTGGATGCTGTTTGCCGTGTGAAGCGGTGCGCCGTCCTGTTGAAAGATGTATTGATTTTTCCCGTAGAGGACCCGAAGTGCCGTAACCACAACCTTCTTAAGAATCTCGGTCTTATAATACGCGGCGTTGATTTGAACGTTTTTCTCGATTAACACCAAAGGGAGCTTTCCACACCTGAAAATACTCCACCAACCCATCACCGACGCGGCGATTCAGAACGGGGGGATGCTGGCCAACGTCGGCACCAACAATCGATTTTTTTTAATCAGGGGGGGGGGGTGAATTTGTGATGGATTAATTATTTACTAATATTTATTCAGAATTTTTATTGTGTGTTCTGCCACAAACGGTGACATATCAACACTATTACATATATTTTAAGCTTCATTTCATTAAAAGATTGTAATTGCTTCCGCAGTTAGGTAAATATATTTGTAGGAACACTGTAAACCTACTTGTCAAGAGAAAAAAAAAGGAGTTTAAAATTAAACCTTAATCTAACCTTACACCTATCTTACTGACTATGAAGTGAGCCAATCGTTGTAATTGAGTATTGCAACGATTTTTGTCGGAACTTATTGATAATTTGGTTTGACATATTTAACGCCAACAATCGATCATTTTGGACATTGTGCGGCTGTTGCAAGACAAAGAGTTTCTCTTAAAAAACGAACTCCTGACCTGCGTGTCGCGAAAGTACCAGATTGGCTCTGTCCAGCCTCTTCTTTGTGGTAGCCTCCGTTACCCCGTGAACGTCGCGTTTCTTGTACGGCGTGTATCCAGCGATGCCACATTTTCATCTGTATTTCGAGGCTCAGAAAATCTTGTCACCTCGGTGAAATTTAAAAAAGTAGAAGGGTGGTATTCAAGACACGACCGCATGACGTTGACTACCGTATTCTTAAAAAAAAAAAATATTCCATTGAAGCAAATAGTAGAGGGAATTGCAACGCTTCTTTTACAAAACTTCTGTAACAAAATTTCGAGGCTCCAAAAGGTACCAGTTTCCGATTATTCTCGTCCAGAATTCCAGCCATTTTAGTATTTTGCAGTAGCCATTTATTACTAACAGCCACCAGCATAACGGGTGAAACCGGCACGAGATGACCGGTACTATTTTGTCTTTCCTCCTTTCAGCTGCTAACACCTAGCGCTGTCGTGAAATTAACATCAACATAAACATGCATTTTTGCAAGGTTTTTTTCCGCTAGCAACAGCAGTTGTAAAACATAAAATTCAACTAACCGCTTCTATTATAAAACTGCGAGGCACCAAAAGGTGCCAGTTGCCGATTTCTTGTTTACTGGTTTCCGTCCAGAATTCCAGCCATTTTAGTATTTTGCAGTAGCCACCAGCATCACGGGTCAAACCGGCACGAGATGACCGGTACTATTTTGTTTTTCCTCCTTTTAGCTGCTAACACCGAGCGTCCGTATGTACCCGGTACGGTTTAATAATGAAACTGATGGGGTGAAATGTTCGAACGATACGTTTTATACCAAGGCTTCGTCAGATAATTAGAAAGAGGGAGGGGCTACATAGGTGATGGAATGGTAGAGACAAATGTTTCTTGAAAGCTGCGCCGGCCGCTGTCATAGTATTAACACCAACATTGTTGTTTTCTGGTTAATCTACTAAAAGCCACCAGCATAACGGGTGAAACCGGCACGAGATGACCGGTACTGTTTTGTCTTTCCTCCTTTCAGCTGCTAACACCTAGCGCTGTCGTGAAATTAACATCAACATAAACATGCATTTTTGCAAGGTTTTTTTCCGCTAGCAACAGCAATTGTAAAACATAAAATTCAAATAACCGCTTCTATTATAAAACTGCGAGGCACCAAAAGGTGCCAGTTGCCGATTTCTTGTTTACTGGTTTCCGTCCAGAATTCCAGCCATTTTAGTATTTTGCAGTAGCCACCAGCATCACGGGTCAAACCGGCACGAGATGACCGGTACTATTTTGTTTTTCCTCCTTTTAGCTGCTAACACCGAGCGTCCGTATGTACCCGGTACGGTTTAATAATGAAACTGATGGGGTGAAATGTTCGAACGATACGTTTTATACCAAGGCTTCGTCAGATAATTAGAAAGAGGGAGGGGCTACATAGATGATGGAATTGTAGAGACAAATGTTTCTTGAAAGCTGCGCCGGCCGCTGTCATAATATTAACACCAACACAAACATGCATTTTTGCAAGGTTTTTTCCGCTAGCAGCAGCATTTGGTAGAACAGAAAATTCAATTTGCCGCTTCTGTAACAAAATTTAGAGGCACCAAAAGGTGCCAGTTGCCGATTACATTGTTGTTTTCTGGTTAATCTACTAAAAGCCACCAGCATAACGGGTGAAACCGGCACGAGATGACCGGTACTATTTTGTCTTTCCTCCTTTCAGCTGCTAACATCCTGGCGCTGTCGTGAAATTAACATCAACATAAACATGCATTTTTGCAAGGTTTTTTTCCGCTAGCAACAGCAATTGTAAAACATAAAATTCAACTAACCGCTTCTATTATGAAACTGCGAGGCACCAAAAGGTGCCAGTTGCCGATTTCTTGTTTACTGGTTTCCGTCCAGAATTCCAGCCATTTTAGTACTTTGCAGTAGCCACCAGCATCACGGGTCAAACCGGCACGAGATGACCGGTACTATTTTGTTTTTCCTCCTTTTAGCTGCTAACACCGAGCGTCCGTATGTATCCGGTACGGTTTAATAATGAAACAGATGGGGTGAAATGTTCGAACGATACGTTTTATACCAAGGCTTCGTCAGATAATTAGAAAGAGGGAGGGGCTACATAGATGATGGAATGGTAGAGACAAATGTTTCTTGAAAGCTGCGCCGGCCGCTGTCATAATATTAACACCAACACAAACATGCATTTTTGCAAGGTTTTTTCCGCTAGCAGCAGCATTTGGTAAAACAGAAAATTCAATTAGCCGCTTCTGTACCAAAATTTCGAGGCACCAAAAGGTGCCAGTTGCCGATTATAGTTTCCTGGTTAGTCCGTCCAGAATTCCAGCCATTTAAGTGTTTTGCAGTAGCCATTTACTACTAAAGCCACCAGCATTACGGGTGAAACCGGCACGAGATGACCGGTACTATTTTGTATTTCCTCCTTTCAGCTGCTATCACCTAGCGTCCGCATGTCACTGGTGCGGTTTTGGAATCAGAATGATGGGGCGCCGGCCGCTGTCGTAAAATTAACACCAACAAAAAGATGCATATTTGCAAGGTTTTTTCCGCTAGCAGCAGCATAATCATCGGAAACAGAAAGTGACAACAACAATAACAACAAAGTCAGATCGATTGTATCCGTTAGTGTCGACTGTGCTTGGGAAGAGAGGTAGTGATTGGCTGCGCGGTATGATTTAGACAATCGATATTAATTACCAATTTTTCAATAGTGTATCTCAAACAATAGTTTGTTTTTGTTACATAAATTTAACCGTAAAAGAATTTCTGATCGATTGATGCCAAAACCTCGAAAACCTGATTATAGATGACTGCAAAATAAGCGCTCAAAACCTGACCACTTTTCTCTGGTTTTCCCTGGTTGAATTACTAGATTTTTAAATTCAGGGGCCTAACTTCGATATAGACGTTAGTCAACGTCAAAAATCTGTATAAAAATTTGCATATGTACTGGACATATCCCTCTACATAAAGAAAAAACGCAATACAGTTTGTTTAACATATATGACTCATTTATGCATACGCTTTCGCACAACATATATATAATAAAACCTCCAACACGCTCAACAGCATTTGTGTTCATTTTCGTTTTTCAACTATATCAAGAAGTTTATTTCGCAACTTCATGAAAATGTGTATGATCATGAAATATGTGTAATTCTATATTACTTCCACAAAATCTGTAATCTGTATATACAGATATCTGTATAAAAAATACTCTGTATGAATACAGATAAATCTAAATATGTGGCATCACTGCTTGACGCATTCCATAACAATCCTTCGGGCAAGATTTGTCTATTCCAAATTGTGTTTTCACCTTAATACACTGATTCTTGGTGATTTCAAATATCACATACTGCAAAACCCGTAGACCTTGACGATAGCTATTCACTTCAGTGAGTAAATATCTGAACGCATTGTCACGTTCGTTTGGATTAATGATTTTGTATCATTGGCGTTAAATTTCCATAGATTATCGCGATGCTATTGGATGCAAGTGAGCTTGGAAACAATAGATAATATCGTGTTTAAATCATTCAGTCTTCATTTCGGAACAATCGGAAGTGAGAAACAATCAGCTGCGTTTCTATGGAGAACTTGCACGCGAGTGAGAATGATTGAGAGATACATGTTGAATCAAAAAACACATTTGCATCATATATTGCGAGTGAGTGAAAACTTCCATGCTTGATGGTTTGGGCAGTCCTGATCGACACATCCAGCAGCGGTCTTCCGGATCAAGCGGTTCATTTTTCGACGAATCCGCTACCTTATCACTTTGATGGCTGCTGGCCGTCTTTCCAACCTACCGGATCCCGCACGGGCCTGGGTCGAGTCCGTCTCCCAGTACCGACGGATGACGATAACTATAGATAAAACTACAGCCCTTTTCAAATGTTAGTACAGATAAATTTTCAAAAAAATATGCAAAGCTGCCCTACACACCCATAAAGTTTCATTGAATTCTGAGAGGGGGCTGCCAGCTCCTCAGTCGAGTTGGCGCAAAATCCTTTTCTATTTATTATTGTTTAGTAGTGTAAAGTGAGATTTGGCGTGTTTATAGTTAAATACAGGTAAGAAACTAACATCGATTTGAAAAACTTCCCAACTCTTGTTATTTACCAGTTCTTTCAAAAGAAAACTGTTAAAACTTATAGCAAAGTCATTCATAAGCACACCTCTGTTTTATGTGAAGAAAAAATCAGAGGAAGTTGTGGAAATGTCAGTAAGTTGAAATTACCCTCCCTTACCCTTCTTCTTTGATAATCGAGGTATCAAAACTGACAGATAGCTTCTCTACGGTCCCACTGGATTCGGTATCTTCAATGACTATCTTCTGTAAGCTTGATAATTCTGATTCTGCTTACGTCGCAGAATTGGTTGTAATTATACCCCATGAATTATCGCAAAAATACCTACGGATAATTACTTCTTCCAAGAATTCTACAAATCTGGTGATGAAATATATTTGTTATATATTTTGTTTCCCACCTGCACTATGAGAAGGTTATTTTGATAAACCTTGGAAAGCATTAATTTCATGTTTCATGTCTATTTACGTCCAAAAATCATTACCTCACGTGGAAATCTGTATGTGAACGTCTAGCTCACAATGAGTCTGCGTTTAATTATACGATGTGCACTTTGTGGCCGATCTCAATCGACCCTTGTTATTGAACTACTTCTAGTCGCTAAATAATGAGTCATGTAATTTAGTCGGCAAACCGAACCGGTGATTATTGGTGTAGGTTCAGGTTTTTACACCCTCGGCGATGACCCCGTTGCAGCTGCATTACGGGACGGGATTCGACTGCTCAGCACAGCATCAACAAGTGGTATCGCCTTACGATACGGCTCATCCTCCCTACAGCTGATAAAGTGGTCTCGCGAGAGATCCGGCGAATTACACGTGGCAATTATTGCTAAACAGTGCTTGGGGAGCAGTTGAATTTCCCCGCTCTGTGCAACACTCGGAGGGCAGAGGTGAGCATGCGCATTTTCCGTTTGGGGCCAACAATACCGGCTAAATTTTGGCGCGTTTTTTTACGTAAAGCAATCGACCAGAATCGAAAAGTTCAGTTGCCGGTAACCGTTACTGGCAGGAGGACGCCGCTAGATTCTGCTGTTGTTGTTGCCGTCGGCATGCTTCTAGAGTACGAACTGGACCTCCAGTAATGTCATTCCGCTGCACGGGATGGATGCTGTGTGCTAGAAGTTCAGTCTTGATCTTGGCGCGTCGCGATTCGGACGTTTCACTCGCTGGGTGTTTGGATGCCGCAAACCTGTGATAGTATTGTGACGAATGAGGGCCTGATTGAGTGATTGGATAATTCTTCTCTCGAGACGAATAGCTTAAGGAGGTTGTTTCGGAGCATTATAAAAAAGTAGAAAAGTTTCAGATTGATTGAAACCAGGAAGCGAATTTTAATCTGTGTCTATTGAGGGGCGCACTGTACATGTGATTAAAATTTTAGCAGAATACTATAAATGTAACTACGAGTAACTAGTATATTACCTGCTGTGCATTGTGTTTGTGATAAATAGGTATGTCAAAAATAGTGGTAGTACAACATGGGGAGAAATATTCTAGTGCTTTTGGTAAAGGTTACTAAATAGATTAACTAGTAAATATATATATTGCTCATAAATTTAGTTAAAATTTAAAAAAAAGGTGTTACAAACAATAAAGCCAAATGAAGGAGCGTGTTTCAAATAGGCTTTGGTAAGCAGTATTTTTAATTTCATTACTAATATTTGGTTGATAGATAAAAGTATTGAAAAAAAAAACATTGATTATTGTGCAGTTTTGCTAGACTTTTAAAGCGAATTTCAAAAATCAAACAGTGTTGATCATTTTCAATGAGCAGTGTAATAATGAGGAAGCTGGTCCATGGGTTGTCTTCGCATCAAATTTATTGTTTTGCTAATTGATACATCATGCATTTAATTGAACATTCCGCACCAAAATACGCATAGTTTTCTGTGATTTCAATTATTCGTAATTAACCAATATTGTGTTTACATTCCAGGTTGTAAATAGTTTCGTGCGGGGCTGTAATTAACGAATCGAAGGAGATAGATTTTTTCGTCGTTGATAAATATTTTAGTTATTTGCAATAATATTTTTGCTACACTATAGTGCGAGAATGTGAACGAAAAATCGACCATTTGTTTTTATTTCAACATAGGCAAAATATGCCTGAATTTGTGTTTGTGTTTTTTTTTTGTTATCATACAACATGCGTTTTAGAATTTCATTACCGATTTATCGATATAGGAATGAAAATAAAATTGCATTCTTTAAAAAATCTTACCTTGATACCCTAATATTAAAATTAATAAGCGAGTTTACTATAAAATAATATAATTTATGGAAAGCTCTACAAAAAGTTTTACGATGTAGGACGAATAGAATGTAGTACCGAGTCAAGTTATGTGAATGAAAAAAAAAACATGCGATTATAGTGGTTCAGCTCAGGAGAGCGTATATCTGGTTGCAAAATACCAAATTTATTGTTTTGAATAAATACCCTCTATCTGAATTTGCCCTTCGGAAAGATTATTAATTTATAAACTGAAAAAACTCAGAACAAAATTTTTTCGAAAGCTTTGTTCGAGCTAGGGATATTTCTTCGATTTGTTTTTAATTTTTTGTGTAATATTTTTACCAGATCATATACTTTGCCATTACTGGAAATATTTTACAGCTAATTGCTATACTTTATCTTTTTTGAGTTAAAACTTGAAACCATTGACGATATTTGCAAGCATTAGGCAATATGAAATAAAGCAGCATACGAAAGATGATATGCCAACGAACTTTACAAACTTTAACTATTTGTATGAATAAAAGCATTGATTTGCTATTCGACTATAGTGGTTATTCTAAACTTTGAACTAATAGCGAAAAACTTTCTAAAATAACAGTTTTTTCTATGTGTTTCGAATTTAATATAAATAAAATAAACACACTCAAATATTGTTGCATGTGAATTTTCTGCCATTTTTTTTCAAATTAACGAGATACTACAAATCAACGCAGTTTCTACGCGGTTTTCAATTTCGAGATACACTGAATTTGATTGTATTACGGAGAATACGTAACGAATAGAAAAACGGGTAAATTCGGAAATCAGTCTATAAGGCTAATTCAGTGTAAGTACGTAAATGTTCACTGCGATCTTTATTTACACAATCTGGGATTATAGAAATAATCAATCAAAGATGCAGAATTCACTAGGTAGTGTAGAACTACCTTGGATGGACCATTTCCTTCAGCGAACTGTTTATAGTAACTGTTTATTCTCTTGACTGTAGGGTAAATCGACTTATAGTGTACCCCTTCCTTGTAGTGGACCACCCGCCAGATTAACTCAATTAATGCGCAAATTCGAAGTATTTTCAGAAAACTCCACTATAGGTTAATAAAGCAAAGGAGTCCAAAATAAGTTAATTTACACTATAATATCTAAAAATCTGATACATTTTTCTTGAAGAAAATAAGTCAAGAAATAAAAGAACAGTTCTAAGCGGCAGTGTTGTCAGATATGTTCTATTTGCGTTTCGAAAATTTAAGTGCATTTTTCGGCAAATGAGTATACACCAAAGTCTCTTTTAATTTAACGCGGGAGATACACTTATCACTCCGAGTTATTATAAGCAAAACTACGAGTTATTATAAGCAAAGTTATAACATTTTTGAGAAATAAAGCCAAATTTACTCTGGTGTAAAGCAATCTTCTTTTTTTTGTATATTTGTGGATATTTCATTTTAATGAATATTGTGGAAGTTACATTTTGAAAAATTTGTCAAGGAATAGTGTTGGTAGTGTTGCTAGTATTGGTAGTGTTGTTGTTTGACTGGCTCAATATCTATTCTTATTTTACTAATATTGTTCTAATTAGAGACATTTTGGAATTTAGAGGTGGGAAAAATGGTTCACTATTATGAACGGATCAGAGCGGTTCCGCTCACTAAGGTGAACTAGTTCTTTTTAACAGCTGGGGAGCTGCGTAGCCGCAAGGTTACAGAATCTGCTTTGTCAAGCGGATGGTCGTGGGTTCGAATCTTAGTAGATGTCAAAAAGCACTTTGAGCATGGGTTTTTTCTCAGGCCACCACTTATTCTTCCTTTACGCTGAAATCTACAATACCTTTGCGTGACTTCTTCTCAACAAAAATAAGTCCCTCTTATCAATAAAACTGGCCAGAAGGACGCACGACGAAACTTCTCCAGGGAATTATAATTGGTGATATTTGGTAGGAGAAACAAGGCCCGGTATAGGAGAACAGTAAGCGTCGAAAAAGGAAGGGTAGCACATTACACACAAGCACTGATAAAAAATAATAATAAGCATGCCACTTCTCATTAGCGGTATTGCTAATAATAGAAGTGCGGGATACAGCAAACACCCGGGCATATCTCACAATAGATCAACGATTCTGGTCGCAGTGAGGAAGTCAGGAAAAAAAACAGCTCACTCGCTCTTTTCGTTCAACATATTTTTTTCCAATCAGTACAGCTAATTATCAGACACCGCAAGCGAGAGCCATGTGGAAGCTTTACACCCGACTTGCCCAGCGCAAAGCCGCGCGCAAAACTGCAATAGAACTCCCAGGAACAAGCTGCCACCAACTGTCTGCTCTGCTATGCAAAAATCAACTTGCCACAATTCAACACAGGTACACGGGTTGGCTCACGCGGAGTACGCACACGAATCGATATGGAACGGAAAGAGCGAATGAACTGATTCACTGATCTTCTGAATTTATATAGATGCAGGCTATCCACTCGCGAGTTGATCAGAAGAGTCAATTCTTTGAAAGAACGAAATCTTTAGCTCACGGAAGAACTGGTTCTTCGATGAACTGGCTGTTTTGATCAGCTCGCGAGCGGATTTCCTGCATTTATATGGTTTACAATATGAGTGGACTAGTTCTTTCGCTCTTTTCGTTCCCCGTTTGCCATGCATTCGTGTGTCTTCTCGGTGTTAGCCAGCCCGTATGCCTGTGTGTGAACTGTGGCAAGTAAATTTGGTTTCTTATTCTCGCGGCTGGTGGATGGTTATGCATAGGAAAGCAGCCGGCGGCAGCTGGTTGCTGGGAGTTCTATTGCAATTTTGCTGCTCTGCGCTTGGGGTCTAAAGCTTTCACATGCAGTGCTGAGAATATTCACTGTCATGATATTCAAAAGCTGCGATTTTCAGCCGTCTTTATATCGATAATCATACTACCCATGCGACCGTTGATATTTATGATACCAAACAACCGATGAACACCGACAAGATAAACTTTAACACTCATGTTGATATTTTGATCGTCAAAAATGAATATCACATCAAAATAGTGAAAATCAAAACTAACCTTATTCGACCATTTATACTGTACTGGGCATTGTACAGCGTCTGAACAGATTTGCACTACTTGGATTGACAATCACCGAAGCTTCTTTGAATATCATTACGAGGCCTTTGATAATCATTCCACTGTTCTGTCATCGAATATGAGAAACGATATTCACGCATCGTCGCAATGAACATAGGTTACTGAGTTGCATCAGAGAATAAATGTACTGACACTGAGATTAATTCAATTCATCTACTCATGAATAAACATTGATATTCTAAGGCACTGTTCACATGGCTCTCAATTGCGGTGTCTGATCTACAATATCATCGATCAGCTTATTGCTTGGAGTAAGGGGTGAGTTAACGCTCTTTAAAAAAAGGGGTGGTTCACTCACTCACTTTGAAGAAACAGCTCTTTAGATCAGTTCGTGAGCGGATTGCCTACCTCTATTTTGGATGATACAATTTATAAGAAATCAACCAAGGAATTCAGAAAACATATAAATTTTGACGAGACTGCTGTTCCAAAACGGCCTATCTAAAATGGTGACTGATGGATAAAAATTTATATATCAGAAAACAGCTTGTTTGATTAAAAGGTGTCTTCAGCAAAGTTGTAAGTAATAAAATTGCAGTTCTAGAAAAAATACATACACCGTAAATTATTTTTTTCTAGACTCAGATCTCAGCTGCCAGTTCTCTAAATCTGGATTTACTTGATATAAATGCGTACTGTCTAAATCGGTTACCTTGTTTGTTCGTCTTATTTTCACAACCTTCTGATAACAGGGTCCGATGAGTTACGCATATTCAATTTCAACAGAGCCAGTATTTATGATCGATTATCGTACAAAAACAGCGCGTAGGATTGGTATCATGCTCTCGATTTTAACATTGTAATGTGTAACTAGAAAAAAAAACGCTCGAAAAAAGTCCAGTACAATGCTGGCCCAACAAGTCTGGGAGGGTCTGCCTATGTTGCGGTTGTCAATTTTTATGTAAGCCACTATTATAACACGCAGGTTTTATTTTTATTAAGCCATCAGAGAGACTTTCTGATAACTTCATGTTAGTTGTAAAGAATATTTGCGGAACATATTTTATGGGTTTAAAAAAAAATCAATATCAAAATGCAAGCCAACATTAAACAAAAATATCAAGACTAAATCCTTGAAGCGTTTGGGATGTGTTTTCTTAGTAGCTTTCAAAGCGCATCGCGAGTGCCATTCGCGAAATGAGAATTGCTGCGATAACCAATACCGTTTTCCAGCGATACAAATTTGTTTTAAGTACAATCTTATAAAACACACCATCTTCAAGAATGAACATCTTCGGCAAAGTTGTAGATAGTAATTTGGTCTTCCCGAAAAAAATATACACTTCAAAAAATTTTTTCGGAAACAAGTTGAAGTGAATATTGGAAATTGATTATCTAAAAAAGCTATTTTTTCAAAACTTGATTTTTTAGAGAAACATTTTTTTTGAATCGAAAAAAAAAACGCTATGTTGGCAGCACTGCAGAAAAAAACATGATCACGTAGTTTGATTATACATCTGAAACCCTTTCAAAATGATATGTCAAGATCACTTGTAGCTCTTCAGGGTCCTGAAATATTTGCAAATAAAAAAGGTGTTTTCCAGGTTCATTGAAACTGGAGCAGTCCCATTGGTAGAGTGTTCCATCAATCGGTACAAAACTTTAGATTTATAAGTTCCGGCTCAAAATACTCTTATACCAAAATAAATTTTGGTTGAATTAGAGCTGGTCGATGCATTTTTCCTCGGACACTTGGGATGGAATGACCCGTATCTAGCAACCAGGCTTCGGAAAAGTACCGCGGTGCGACACTTTACTGACGACTGGGCCCTCGTATTACTAGAACAGTCTCATAAATAAGCTATTCATGGAAGCAAGGCCCGGATTTGAAGGGGGGGGGGGGGCAAAGGACGCAAATGCCCCGGGCCTCCCGATTCAGAGGCCCCCCTAGTCCTGGGGCTTTTTTGCTCGTCACCTTCCAGAACGATACCTCTAAATGTTTTACGAAATAAGGGCCTCACAAACAAATTTGCCCCGGGCCCCCAGAGCACCTAAATCCGGCCCTGATGGGAGCTTACATACAACTACAGCTTACACAGGCAACGAAGCTGTGTCGTGTTACACACGACAGTTCATTCTTGCGCATGTATTTTGTTCAATCGAACATAACAGCGTAGTTTGTTTATTCTGAGAAAGTTCTTTAGTTTGGTTAAAGTTTGGTTTAGTGGTTAAAGTTAAAATGGTATTGCATTCAGGTTCAATAACAAACGTGTTTATTTAAATACGTTATTCTTGTTTTATTGTTAAACAATTAATTAGTAATAATTAAAAATTGCATTATTACAGAGATGCTTAAGCGGAGGTTCACGAACCATTTGTATGGTAAACAAAATAATGACCAATTGTGGTGAAAGTGTATAAAAATAAACATAAACATAAAATTAAACACTTTCACGGTTTTTACGTTGCTCTTTATTATTGCCTAGGACTTCCATCGTCACCACCGATTATACGGGTCGAATGGAAAAGTTAGTCAACATTGCGCTTTGAGAAGAGATCTGGCACCTCTGACATGTGAAACCCAACTGCCAGATTGGCGTTTTTTTTTCAGCACCTATCTCTCTCTCTTTGAGTATCTTTACTGTTGACAGTCTGCTAATCGTATGCGGTTGTCATCGATGGACGACGATATTGGCCTTGCACTCCTTCGTATATTCTTTTTCTTAGGCCGAAGCCATAGTGAATACGAAGCAATCCGTATCTCAACGTTTTCGCATTGTTGATATTGTTCCCCACCTGAGAAAAAACGTATTTCGCATCGCCTTTCATTATAGAATCGGTCTTACTCTCGTGAATCATAATCACCTGATAGTACGCTCAGATTTGTGCCGAAGGATGTCGCGAAAAGGCTGTCATGAGCGACAGCTTGGCAGAATCAACAGACATGAAAAGATGAAAAATAACTACCCGTTTGACATAGCATGTGTGCGCCGTCTTAGGTAGCTATCGGGCTGTGCAATACGATGAGAGCCGAATTAGTTTAAAATTTGCTGTCATGGATTGACAGTACTTTTCAGAAGGCCGCTAGCAACATAGCTCTTTACTACCCTTCTACGTGACCACTTTCGCCGGATTAACAATTTCTACAAAAGGCTAAGCCGACGTTGTTTTTCTGCACACCGACCACGCATGGAAGACAAATCGAAAACTGATCCAAAAAAATTTTGGAATTTCGTCAGCGAACAACGTAAGCAATCCGGACTTAGAGGTGCTAGATAATGAGATTGACGACAACGCGGCCGCTAGTTGTAATTTTTTTGCGAGCAAATTTTCTACTGTTCTCTCGAATGAAACACTCTCTACCGAGCAAATTTCGGAAACCGGAAACAATGTACCTATTTCAAACAGCTGCATCTCATATATAAACCACGACGCCAACGCAATTCTCGCCGCCGTTCGTAAGCTCAAGCACTGGAACTTTCCTGGGCCTGATGGAATCCCTGCCACCTTATTGAAAAAATGTGTTCTGACCCTTCTTGTACTTTTGTCGCATTTGTATTGCTGGCAAGTGGCAAATTTCCTGTTGACATTATTAATTTCCTGTTGGCATATGTGTTTCCCGTACACAAAAAAGGTGACAGGTCGAGCGTGGATAACTACAGAGGAATATCGGCTCTTTGCGCAGTGTCAAAATTGCTTGAACTGCTCATCATACAACCTATTTTCTCGCATTGTCAGCATGCCATATCAGATGGCCAGCACGGTTTTTATCTAAATGCTCTATCTAAACTCATTCAGTAATTGGTATTAACCGTATTAACCGATTAACCGTATGACGATAAATCCCTCTAAATGTTCGGTTATAACATACACTAGAAAAATGCATCCGGTATCCTTCGACTATAGCCTCAACAGTCAATCAATTCAGCGAGTCGATGTCGTCTTGGTGTACTTCTCGATGTCAAACATACCAATCTCCAATCAACTTACAATCACCAAAGCATCTGTGCAGCCTGGACTAATCTCCAGAATGACACGCGAATTCATGGACATAAAATGTCTGACTGCATTATATTGCTTGCTTGTTCGATCGCAGCCGGAATACTGCTTCACGGTTTGGACTGCGCATTAATACAGTGCTGTACAACTGTTGTATTAATGTTTAGTGTAGTAGTCTAGTCACCATTTAGACAATGGATGTCTGTTGTAGAAAATAAATAAATGAAATAACACTGCCGCTCAAAATAGGAGTTTTTTGATTCCTCAACTAATTTTCTTGAAAATGCAAGTTTTAGAATGTCAAACGATATAAGATATCTGGAATATGATGAAACTTAAAGAAAAGATAACTTAAAACTAGAGCAAATTTGCGATTCACCAAGAAAACAGTATAATTTGGGGGAGGCCACCTAATGATGTGGTGCTGCTTTCGTATGCCGAAGAAAACATGCCACTTCGTTAGATTTTATGCAGCATAACGATCCTAAACATATAGCATTGAGAACTTGAGCATGGTTTTTAAACGAAAATATGAAATTATTGGATTGGCCAGCGCAGTCCCCAGATTCGAACTCTATAGAAAATCTATGGAAAATTGTTGCATATGTTGCAAAGCAAGTCTCATTTGTTACCACAAAAGATCAATACAATGGTCGCAGTGGTCTAAATCTTACAACAAAAAAAGTCACTTTTGTCAAAATACGCTTTAAAATTTAGATAACAAAATTGTCAATAAGTTCTACTTTTGCTGCTTTTTTGAAACAAAGGCATAAAAAAATTGAAAAAAAAAACAATTATTTAATAACTATGATGGACTAGTTGCGTATTTTGATTATCTTTAAAGCAATTGAAATTTGGAACAAATTTCTTAAGTAGTTTTTCTGTAATCATGCACGCCAATCCAGCACGAGCCACCGTTAATGAGTCCGTCACTTTTTTTTGCACCAATATTTTTTTTCTCATGTCCACACTTACCGTTGCACAAATGCAGAAGATTATTTCTCTGTGCCGTTTTTTCACCTTAATGAAATATGAGGAAAACCACCCCCTGCTTATGAGGAGATTCCCTTAAGTCCCTTATAATCACATCATAGAAAATAAAAAAAAAGTGTTGTATTTAAAGTTTGCCATAGTTAGGAACTTTACCAATCCCATTCTTCGGAAGCAAAACAGGACCGTGAAAACCACACGGCAATAGTTTGCGCTAGATCACCATGAAACATATTCGGCTGTTTGTTTTTCTTATCACGAAGCCAATCACAAACGATAAGGAAAATAAATACAGGCTCCACAAAATCATATGCGAGAGGTCTTTGAACGCAACAGAAAAATGAGCCACAAATGAAACTAACCCAAATGTAATGAAATCTAAATTGGTCAATATTTGTTCTACCCGACATAAAAATATAAGTAGATGTAGATTTAAGGCAGAACTCAGCCTTACAAACTCAACAAAAACTCATTTCTTGCTTCTGTTTACAATTGCAGACATCCTGGAGGCTTCGATAGAATTTGGCACGATTGCAGAAAAAAAGTGTGATACAGTGTGAGTGAATCGATCGCTTATCCGGATTTACTGTCTATATCATTGTGGAATGTTGAATGGCATCATAGTTACTGTAAGCTATTTTAAATCAAAAAGGGACACAGTGTTCACCGAATAAATCCGCTATAATCCTGTTAAACGGCAGTTGCTCCAAATGAGAGTGATTATACAGTGACGGGAAACCCATGTTGTCTGCCTGATATTGTCTGTACCAGCCGATTGGATAGCGAAAATTGTGTATACTGAGTAATTGAATGTTTGCAAACGCACTGATTTTATGATTATTGTGTATCAAAACAGTGAATAATTGGGTGTATTGGTCAGATAACTAAAAAAGTCAGTGCGAATCCATACTGTGATTATGTGAATCAATGTCAGATT
Source organism: Wyeomyia smithii (assembly GCF_029784165.1). Classification (NCBI taxonomy): domain Eukaryota; kingdom Metazoa; phylum Arthropoda; class Insecta; order Diptera; family Culicidae; genus Wyeomyia; species Wyeomyia smithii. The sequence goes on along the minus strand of NC_073695.1, from coordinate 199,808,578 downwards.
GTAAATAAATACTCGGTTGCGAGAAAGCAGAAAACTATGTTACAGTGAATTAATGTTAGAAGAACAGTTAAGTAAAAATCAAATGTATCAAACTTCAAAATACCAAGTGTCTCCATCGGTACCGGTGTCATCGTGGTAAGCAGTAAGCTAAATGAGAAAACTTTTTTCTTTGTTAAACCCTATTCAATAATCTGCCAACCTGAGTGACAGGGTACTTCAAGCGAACCTTCCTGCACAAGTAAGTACTGCTATTTCCTCTCAATTCTATAATATTAAACTGAATTGGGTTGCATTACAAAAGTAAAATTCTACTATCGCTCGTTACGTGACACAGATAAACTTCTGAGATTATTAAATGGGAACAATTATCTATTGTGAAATCTGTTCCAAAAGTCCAGGTAACCAATCGAAAATCACAGAAGTAAAGTACCCCAAGGGGAGACTTCTATAGTTAGTCAGTAAACCCAGATTGTGTGCTATATACTCGATTATCGCACCCGAGTGATGAAATTCAGACTAGCAAAATGTAGCAAAAAGTTGTACTGTTTTATTAAGTGATGCGATTACCGGTTTTGCGTCGACGGAATTCTCTCCACTCGGATGAATGAATTTTGTTTGTCGGGTGAAACTCACAGTCCAAGAGACACCTGCTTTATTGGATGGACGAATATTTCGGCTTGGTGAAAGCCGGGGGAATGTTTGCTACGGAATGACATTTTGCTTTCTTTTTTTTGTTCAAAAGGTAACAAAGCGCAATCTAAAATCTCGAATCTGTTGTCGGTTTTAAACAAAAACACTTCTCCGTACTGCTAGAGGATGATTGCTTTTGATGAGGATTATTGTAGGTATGTGTCCTTTTTACCACCCTGCCTGGGAATTTGAAAAGATCAAAGCAGGGCGTCTAAATAGGCTTTCGCATTGTTGCATTAATTGGGATGGTGGAGATGATTCGCCTTTTGTTTTATTCTGCCGTAATAAGTTCAGAGGGATGCTTCGAAACGTGTTGAATAATTGAGCTGGAAGTTGAATAATTCTGGTATGACTTTGCTTGGAATGGTATAAGTTTTCTGTTTGTTTTTTTTTGCGATATCTGACTTTACAATGACTGAATGGGGCGAGGCAGCTAATACGTTAATTATTTTCGTAATGATTGTTTTCAAAAGAGGTATTCTTGCTTGGTTCCAAAAGTCCTAGTTAGAGTTATGCAAGTGGAAAATTTTCAAATATGTATCAATTAAAACTCAATGGTGATAAAACTGCATCGTACGAAAACTTCAAGCTTATTGTTAATCATAAACAGCAATGCATTTCAAAAATAGTTTTCGTCACAAAAGAAAACTAAATTACAACTTTTAATTACAAAATAATCCAATAAATGGGTCTATAATGAAATCTGTTCCCTAAAACACGTTGATATAAGGCAGCGGACAGGGCGAAGAAAATATTAAGAATGCATTCAACTCACCTCTCATTAACTCGCCAAAGGTGATACTGGCCTCATTAACAATGCAGCAATTCTTCATGATGGCCTGCTTTTAGTGGAATGAATTATAACCTATATCAAAGTGTTTTTTTTTTCACAGTTTTATAAACCTTGCAATATAAGAAACTTTGATCTTAATGTAATGTTCGTTGCTTTGTGATAATATTTTGTGAAATATGCTTTTTTCGCAGCTAATTAGGAGGTCTGTATTAGCATTAATCTATTAATGCACAGAGCTGCAGTACATATGTGCTTAATTTGATGAGAAATTGTATAGAAGAAATTTCACAAGAATAGTTTTACCTTGCAATTCTGGTTATGATGGTAATGGTTAATTTTATAATTTCTAACAGAGCTGTTGATAGAATAAATATAATACGATTCACTTTAAATTCTTCTCCACTTTTTGCCTCTATCACTTTTAGATAATGACAGAATTGCAACGTGAAGAAGAACTTTCTAATTTTTAGTTGATCTGTAAAATGTATCTTAATTGAGTTTCAGGAAGAAAATTTTTTCAGGGGCATTTTTTAATATCGCACGCTTAGCCTTGGGGCTAATAGCGGTCTCGATCAACTAGATTAGTTGAGAGAATTCATTATCGATATTGTTTTTGGCACATTTTGTATGTGTAGGATAAGTACAACGATACACCGTGCCCCAGTGCTGAGTCGAGAGAATTTCCAGCTCGAAAAGATCCTCGACTCGATCGGGAATCGAACCCGATATCACAACCGTGTGGGAGAGCTAGCCGACCGATATCGCTAACCACAGAGCCACGGGGACCACAGAATTTTCAGGGGCATGCAAATATTTTTTTTTTTTTTTTTTTTTTTATCTATAGTTTATTTGACACGGCACAAATACAATTCAATGTTTAACGGCGCCAATTATATCTGGTAGCTTACTTTCTAAAGTATCTTAATAACTAAAAGCAAATTTTTTATCCTCGCTGCCGACTACGAGCTGAAACTAAATCTAACTTAAAGCTAGAATATTTTGCATTAAAAGCACAGGTTTGCTGTTTGATGGTTTTCATTGCCATAGGTAAGCAGCATATTAAATTTGTTCCGCTGCTGGGCCAAGATATTACGGACTGGCATATTGGGTTGTTTCCATCGGGCCTTGAGAGTATCGTGCGGGTTTGATTGCTGTTTCGGATCCGGGGTCTTAACGTGTTCTTGTCGTTTGGTTGGATGTAGGCGGAAGGGGATAGGACTAAACTGGGGCGTGGATGGATTTCAGGAAAACGTATATAAGGGACATGTAGGATAGGTCACGGCTCGCCAAGACATCACGAACAGGAACAGCCGGCTGCCTACCTTCGGCCTGCAGGGAAGCTATTAATCTAGACCTGGCGTCACGGTGTACAGGGCATGACCAAACAACGTGCTCTATGTCGTGATAACCTTCACCACAGGCACAGATACCACTCTCCCCGAGCCCAACACGACGGAGGAGCGCGTCAAATCTATAGTGATTGGACATAAGCCGGGACATCACGCAAATGAAATCCCGATCTACATCCAACCCCTTGAACCACGGGTTCGTCGATACCTTGGGGATTATGGAATGTAACCACCTTCCCAGCTCCCCCTTGGTCCAAAATTTTGCCAACTGATGATCGTATTCTGACGTAAAAATGCGAAAAATTCATTAAAGGCAATTGGTCTTTCATAAATATCACCATTTGTTGCGCCCACCTTAGCCAAAGAGTCCGCTTTCTCATTACCCGGTATCGAGCAGTGAGAAGGGACCCACGCTAAGGTAATCTGAGTAGATTTTTCGGATAAAGCACTCAGATGTTCCCGTATTTTCCCCAGGAAATACGGAGAGTGCTTAACATCTTTCATCGATCGGAGAGCCTCAATGGAACTGAGACTGTCCGTAAAGATGAAATAATGGTCCGTGGGCATTTTTTCGATAATCCCTAGGGTGTACTGAATTGCAGCTAATTCTGCGACGTAAACAGAAGCAGGATTATCGAGCTTATGGGAGACGGTTAAATTGTTATTGAAGATACCGAAGCCAGTGGACCCATCAAGAAGTGATCCGTCAGTGTAGAACATATTGTTGCAGTTGATGTTTCGATATTTATTGGAAAAAATTTTAGGGATCTGCTGCACGCGTAAATGATCCGGGATTCCACGAGTTTCTTCTATCATGGATGTATCGAAAAACACAGTAGAATCAGAAGTATTTGATAAGTCGACACGATTTGGAATATTCGAAGAAGGGTTAATATTTTGGGACATGTGATTGAAATACAATGTCTTAAAACGGGTTTGAGAATTAAGTTCGATTAACCTTTCAAAATTTTCAATCACGGGACGGTTCAAGACCTCACCTTTGATTAAAATACGAGAAGACAGGCTCCAGAAGCGGTTTTTCAATGGTAGTACTCCAGCTAAGATCTCCAAACTCATCGTATGGGTCGATTGCATGCAACCCAAGGCGATACGCAAACAACGATATTGTATTCGCTCCAGTTTGATCAAATGTGTGTTTGCTGCGGAGCGGAAGCAGAAACACCCGTACTCAATAACAGACAATATCGTTGTTTGGTGAAGCCTTATAAGGTCTCCTGGGTGGGCTCCCCACCATTGTCCGGTTATTGTACGAAGAAAATTCACTCTTTGTTGACATATTTTCATCAGACACCTCACGTGACAACCCCAGGTGCTTTTAGAGTCGAACCAGACACTAAGATATTTGTGTACCAAAACCTGAGAAATCGTTTTACCCATTAATTGTGTTTGAAGCTGAGCAGGTTCATGCTTCCTAGAAAAAACTACTATCTCAGTCTTCTCCGGAGAGAATTCGATACCTAGCTGTAAAGCCCAAGCAGACAAATTGTCCAAGGTATCTTGCAATGGTCCTTGCAAATCGGCAGCTTTGGCTCCTGTAACAGAGATTACACTGTCGTCTGCAAGTTGTCTTATCGTGCATGAATTTGCCAAACATTCGTCGATGTCATTTACATAAAAGTTGTAAAGAAGGGGGCTTAAACATGAGCCCTGGGGAAGACCCATGTAGCTAATGCGAAAAGTTGCCAAATCGCCGTGCGTAAAATGCATGTGCTTTTCGGACAACAAATTGTGCAAAAAATTGTTCAAAATTGGAGAAAATCCTTGTCGGTGAAGTTTACCCGAAAGAATGTCAATAGAAAAGGAATCAAAAGCCCCCTTAATGTCCAAGAACGCAGACGCCATTTGTTCTTTGCGAGCATACGCCAGCTGAATATCTGTTGAAAGCAACGCAAGACAATCATTCGTCCCTTTGGCACGGCGGAAGCCAAATTGAGTATCTGATAGTAGACAATTTGATTCGACCCAATGGTCTAAACGACGGAGTATCATTTTTTCCATCAATTTCCGGATTCAGGATAGCATTGCAATCGGCCTATAAGAGTTGTGATCAGAAGCTGGTTTCCCTGGTTTTTGGATGGCGATCACCTTCACTTGCCTCCAATCCTGCGGTACAATGTTTTGCTCCAGGAACTTATTGAACAAGTTCAACAAGCGCCTCTTGGCATTGCCGGGTAGATTCTTCAACAAGTTGAATTTGATTCTATCTAACCCAGGCGCGTTATTGTTACAGGACAGGAGGGCAACTGAAAATTCTGCCATCGTAAAAGGTGATTCTATCGCGTCGTGGCCCGGAGACGCATCGCGAACAATGTTTTGCTCAGGAACAGAGTCCGGACATACTTTCCTGGCAAAATCAAATATCCACCGACTTGAAGACTCCTCGCTTTCGTTGACCGTTACGCGATTCCGCATTCTTCGGGCTGTGTTCCAAAGAGTGCTCATCGATGTCTCCCTCGACGTCTCGTTCACGAACCGACGCCAATATCCGCGTTTCTTTGCTTTAGCCAGGCTTTTGAGCTTGGTATTAAGCTCCGAATACCGTATATAGTCGTCGGGTATACCTCCCTTCTGGTAGGCCTTAAACGCGTCGGATCTTTGCGTGTAGACATCGGAGCACTCTTGGTCCCACCACGGAGTGGGAGGCCGTTCTTTGATCGATACGCCGGGATATTTCTTTGTTTGGGCTTGCAACGCGGCGTCGAGAATCAAACCCGCGAGGAGGTTGTATTCTTCAAGTGGTGGATGATGTTGAATCGACTCGACCGCTTTTGAAATCATTTCCTCGTATAACTTCCAATCAACATTCCGTGTGAGGTCATACGGAATGTCAATTGGTCGCATGCGTGTTGACCCGTTATTAATTGAAATAAGAATAGGCAAATGGTCGCTACCGTGAGGATCGAGGATTACCTTCCATGTGCAATCCAACCGTAGCGACGTCGAACATAAGGATAGATCCAAAGCGCTTGGGCGCGCTGGAGGTTTCGGGATACGTGTCATTTCACCGTTGTTTAAAATAGTCATGTCGAAGTCATCGCAAAGGTTATAGATTAAAGAGGAGCGGTTATCATTGTAGGGGGAACCCCAAGCCACACCATGAGAGTTGAAGTCTCCCAAAATCAAACGTGGCGAGGGAAGAAGTTCTATTAAATCAAAGAGCAACCGTTGCCCAACCTGTGCTCTGGGAGGAATATATATTGAGGCAATACAAAGCTCTTTACCTTGTATTGTCATTTGACATGCGACAACTTCGATGCCTGGAATCGAGGGGAGGTTAATACGATAGAAAGAATAGCACTTTTTAATCCCTAAAAGTACTCCTCCATATGGGGTGTCTCGATCAAGGCGAATAATATTAAAATCATGGAAGTTGAGATCAATATTTGAAGTAAGCCAAGTTTCACAAAGGGAAAATGCATCGCATTTGTTTCTATTTATCAATACTTTAAACGAATCAATTTTTGGTAAAATACTTCTACAATTCCACTGTAAGACAGAGATAGAATCCTTCATATACGCAGTTGAATTAGGCATCGAAGGATACAATCGCTGCAAGGAGGGGCCATTGGGCAGTCAACTGCTTCAAAAATGATCTAACTGTTGGGAGGAATGCTGTAAGAAAAATTTTAATTGGATCGGGTACATTGAAATTTTCAAAAATCCAGTCCACAATGTCAGAAAATTTCACTAATCCAGAGGTTGTTTCATCAACTGGGAGTGCAAAAGGAACAACTGGGGTTTTAGATGTTCCTGGCAGTGCTGGGAACTCCTTCTGGGACTTTAAATTTGCAAGCCCAGGAGGAGTTTGCTTCGGTTTTTCCGCAGCACTGTTTGGATTGTTCGTACTTTTCATTACACTTTGGGAAATCTTAGGACCTTTACGGGGAAGTTTAGGAGAAGAAACATTTTTCCTCTTCCTAGACTCCCCAGGATTGGCATAAGATGTTCCCGCTAATGAATCGTCAGAATCGGTTTCATCAGAGGGCAACAGATCAAAGGGGTTCGATGTTATGGTAGAAGTGGTCACGGTCTTCTTCAGCATCTCAGCGTAAGAACGCTTTGAACGCTCCTTAAGTGACCGCTTGATTTTATCTCTGCGCTGCATGTACACCGGGCATGTGGAGAGCTCATGCTGGTTTTCCCCACAGTGAATACATTTTTCAGCATTAACACTGCAAGAATCTTCCGCATGAGTCTCCCCACACTTGCTACATCGTGCCTTATTGCAGCAGTAGGCGGCTGTGTGGCCTAACTGCTTGCAATTGGTGCAATTCATAACACGGGGTACATACAATCGCACAGGCAGACGAACCCGGTCGATCGAGACGTGGCTAGGGAGTGCAGATCCGGCAAACGTAACGCGAAACGAGTCTGACGGAGTGTAAACTTTTTTACCGCCGACGAGAGACATGGACCGCAATTGCTTACAATCCAAAATCTTCGCCTGTGTTTCGGTATTTTTGAAGCAACCGGTTGCGCTTTTTAGGATACACTCGACAGACAGACTCGAATCGGTTATGACACCGTCGATCTCCACGTCTCGTGCGGGTATGTAAACGCGATACTCGCGTGTGAAGAGCTCAGAGCAAGCGATAGCATTGGCCTGTGCCAGATCACTGACCACGACACGGAGCTTGTTAGGTCGGACCTTGGAAATTTCGGTCACGGCCTTGTACCCCTTCGTCAGGTCTTTTGAAATTTGCAGTATGTTTAATCGCTTTGAATTCACTCCTGCCTTTGGACGAAAATAAACAGTATAGCTGCCCTGTTGAGATCCGTCCGGGTAAAGCCTGGGGCGAGGGGGGACTGGAGAATGAACAGGGGAGGGGGTAACAGAAGGGTCAGGGTCAGGGGGGTTCGGGGATGGTGGCACGGGAGGCGAGGGATCTATATCCATCGCGCTAAATGTAGCGCACTAGCGCACTTGCGCCGACAAGAACACGTACCTCTTTACTTCTTCCTTCCAGCAGTGGTTGTCCGATCGTTCGAAGCTGCACCCAAAGCAGCCAGCAGCACCAGTACAGCAGCACCAATACAGCCACCAGCAGTGAGCCGGGTGTGAGATCACTCAGCACAGCGACACGGACTCGACTGTCAACTGATGGCCTTGAATAATACACTCTTTTGTTTGGCTATTCGTACACACGGACCGGATTGTAATAGAACGACCACTTTGCACGTCCGTTTCTGTCGGGTGTTCGACGCGGAATGATGCAAATATTTATTCACATTAAAAGTCACGTCCGGTTTCAAATATCTATTCGAAAATTGGGTACGTAATTTTTGACGGTTGACTGCGAAGTCTGTGTCGAATAATTCAAACATCAAGTTCTGAATTAGTGTGCAGTCCGAAGGCTTCGCTTTTACAATTTATATTACTTCTACGAACACCACCTTTAATACCATGCTTTTTTCATGAGTTTACAGCAAATCATAAGTTTCATCGGAATGGGTGAGTTTTTTTCCCCAGATGCAAACTTATTTCTTATTCACACTTGAAACTTGCGTGTATGCGTATGTTTTTAAATTTTTGTATGAAAGTAACTCAAGGGTAGGATATTTTAATTTTACTGCTAGACCGCACTCCAAGCAGAAAATATACTTTGATATAAGAGCTACAAGAAGGATGACGAAAAAATATAGGCATAAATTGTCCTAAACCTCCGGCAGGCACTCTAGTCTTGCGTGATAACGGCAATTTTCCTTCCATTTCCCTTTTCTTTTGTTTTTTTCCACCATCCAGTAGACATATTAACAGACTCAAATTGTGTTGTTTTCGAGCTTCATCAAAAGAAAAACAAAATCTGAATGAACGACGGTGACCGTGCTGGGAGCAAGAAAATCCATTAATCAAACACCCCTCCGGATCATCCGGACGCTTGTATTCTGTTAAATTCTTCTTAAATTCTCAATCAATGCCTGCGAATCCATTTAGAAGTATATTTATCAAATGCGGTACCCCTTCCTCTCTGCGAGGGATTCACTTGTGTGCTGAGCGCAGCAGAAATCGACCATTAAGTTACTCCACAGCTGACCGAAGAACCCTTTTACCAAACCCGATCCTCCGGAGCGGATAAATCAAAACCCACCTCGGACACATGGTGTGGAAGCCTGGAATGGATAGGAAAGCTTCAAATAGGCGAAAAACATTTTCATCCAGAGCTACTGGAGGCTGCTCAGCAAAGCAAGGGGTTTATATATAAATACACTTACAGCTTCGAAGGAGGAAATGTGAACTAGTGTTTATTTTTCCTCCTTTGATTCTTTTTTATTGGAGAAATCTTGCAACTGTCTTTTTGATGTGAAACTATGAACTGCTGAATACGAGTATGAGCTTTGTTAGACCTTTGTTTGTAGCATCAGGAGCTGAGGAATTTTTTTTTTATTTTCGCTTATTTTCCGTCGGTCTATTTCCGCCACTGTTGTGGTCAATTACCGACGCCCAGGGAGGCGACTCCACACCCAGGTCCCTAACTCACGACCCGTTTTTATTAACGGACCGGCGCCAACGGCTTTACTTCCTCATGCGATGGAAGGCGTGATCCCAGAGATTTTTCGCCTCAGAAAATCTCCCGGTGTCGGCTAGGATTGAATCTAGACCAGTTGGGTTGGTTGTGAATGGGTCACGCCACCTCACAACCATCGACACCTATGTCGGCGGTGGAATTCGAACCCAGGCGTCGAGCGTGGTTGGCGGAGACGTTACCAACCACACTAGGCCCCCGCTCGAGCTGAGGAATTAATATAATCAAATAAATTAAATTAGGTTTCACTTGTAATGTCATGTAGTCAAAAAAAAAAACCAATCCGGTATTTGGCTTAACTGACGTTACATTGAAAAAAAAAACATAATATTGATACGACAAACTTCACTAATCCATACCATGTGTTAAAATTGGACAAAAACTTAGGAAATAATTGTTTTCTGTTCAAAACACAATCCAATCAATTTTGAAAAAAAAAAGCAAGGGTCGTGTGCAAAGCCACAACCGCAAGGTTGACGTAAAACTATATAAAGCTGTTTGTTTAATTATTTGCACTGTTGCATTCGAGAGCGATTGCTGAACTGGACGAACTTGATCGGAGGGTGAAGGTTGACTCACATCTGTGGTATAAACAGTTGACCCATTTTTGCCTTTCTCCTAGAAAGGTATAGCCATCACTTGCAAAACCGAAGATATAAAAGTGCTCCAAAGGGCCGAATGGTATATATCACTCGACTCAGCTCGACGAGCTGAGCATTTTTTGTATGTGTGTGTGTGTGTGTGTGTGTGTGTGTGTGTGTGTGTGTATGTGTTTGTGTGTGTGTGTGCGTATGTGCAGATTTTTATTCTCACTCACTTTTCTCAGAGATGGCTGGACCGATTTTCATGAAATTAATTGCAAATGAAAGGTCTTGTTGTCCTATAAGACCCTATCTAATTTCATTGTAATCGGATTTTTAGTTTAGAGGTTATGTATCAAAATGTAAAAACCATGAAACATCATTATCTCTAAAACCACACAACCGATTTGAACAAAATTGGTTTCAAATGAACGGGCTACCTCGAAAACCCAGAACTTTTGAATTTTATAAAGATTGAACTAGTGGTTCAAAAGTTACGAAAAAAAACGTGTTCTAAAGACAGTTTAATCTCACTCATGTTTCTCAGAGATGGCTGGACAGATTTTCATAAAATCAGTGTCAAATGGAAGGTCTAGTTGTCCCATAAGACCCTATTGATTTGTTTTGCAATTGGACTATTACTTTGACTGTTATGTTCAAAAATGTGAAATCCAGCTTTGAAAAGGAACATATTCCGAAGACTATTTGGACTCACTCACTTTTCTCAGAGATGGCTGAACCGATTTCCACAAAATTAATGTCAACTGATAAGTCTAGCTGCCTCATAACACCCTATTGAATTTTACTGTAATCGAACTGTAACTTCGTCTGTAATGTACCGAAATGTGAAAATCACGAAACTTCATTATCTCAGAAACTACACAATCAACATTATTATCAGACGAGCGGACTAGTTGAGCGTTAACTGATGAATTATGATTGAACACGTGGTTTCAAAGTTTGGCTGCTCTATACGTTTCCATTTCATTTGATTATAATCGAACTTAAGTAATCGTTATTAAATTGTTAATGAAACAACGAAAGTCTATTATCTCAAAAATTACATGACTTATTTGAACATAACTAGTGTCATACGAACGAGTCATCACTCAAACTTACAAATAACGAATTTTATAACAATTTGATATGTGGCTCAAAAGTTATGGAAAGAAAAAAAAATTCAAAGACTATTTAAAACGATACCTGCTTTGATCGATATTTGTGACCTCAATATAATTTAAATGCGGTATCGTACTATTTGAACGTTCCAAATTCGTTGATTCCTTGCGATGTGTTTAAAGTCTGCAAATGCACGGAGAATCGGCCATAGGATATGATCAAAGTCAAATAACAAATCGTTTGAAATGACTGGTTTTATCGAAATGACAATATCCTCGACTTTTGGCTTCTGTACATCTTCTTAATTCTGAATATATTCATATTGGGTGGTATTCGGTCATTTTCAGCAGATTTTCTGGCATCAATCTAACACAGGTATTTAGTTATTTTAATTGTTTTCCAGAAACTAAAAGTGGTCGTCTTTAAATTCAAAATAGTGTCCAGGGTCAATGTTTGGTTTCTATGCATCATCTCGATATCCATATTGAGTATTATTCGGTTATTTTCGACTGTTTCCTAGAAGTTGCCATTAAATAATTCAAAATAGTGCCTGATTGGTTATTTTATGCTGTTTTTCACAAACCGGAAGTCGCCGTCTTGGATTTCAAAATGGTATTTAAGATAATATCTGGCCTCTGAGCGTCATTGTGATTGAAGAAACGCCCATATTGGGTGTTATTCGATCATTTTCGGCTGTTTCCCAGGAACCGGAAGTCGCCAACCTAGAATCCAAAATGGGTTCTGTGGTCGATTTCAGCTGCTGTGTATCATTCTAGTTCCGGAGATACTCATGTTAGGCGGAAATCGGCCATTTTTGGCTGTTTTCCAGAAACCAGAAGTTGCCATCCTACAATTCATAGTGGTGTCTGAAGTCAATTTTTAGCTTCTTGCAACATTCTGGCACCGGAGATACTCATATTGGGTGGTGTTAAGATTGGAATTTGTATAACAAATTTTATCATGCTATAAAGGATTAGAACCCTAAACGTGAATGATAGGCAAACGATATCGGTTAAACTGATCATCTCTACTGATTCACGCACACAGATATTAGGCCGCAACGGATAATCTGTAGGCGCGATCTCGCTGATCGAAATCTGAAATTGTTCAATAAAATAGTAGCGTCTAGATGGTCAAGTAAAGAGCATGTGTTAATTGTGTACTACCTCGGTAAAATAAATAAGTTTTCGATCGCAAATGGTGACTTTTATTGCAAACAGTTCACGCTTTCTGGAAATCTGTACGCGCGTTAATGAAGTTTCATCTCGGCAATTTCGCTCGATAAGCGGATCATCCGGGACAAACTCCCCTGCGTAAGAAAGTTCATTTCTCCTGTGAGCAAAGCTAGCTACTCAGCGGCTAACATATTTGCGCTCAAAGAAGTTCGGTATGCTAGATTCCTGGCCATTCGAATCAAAACTCAACATTTTGGTGCCGTGACCAGGATGTATGGCTGGGAAATTAGCCATCTTGTACTTATTATAATACTGGTACAATTATTCTGCTGAATTAGTGCTGATACATCTACAAGCGAAAACCAACATCTTTGTGAAATATTTCATCGATCAAATGCACTCAGTTGGGTACTCACGTAGTTAGAATGATATTTTAACACTGTTGCCGATCATTATTCTGTATCGCTGTATTGGAAGCGAAAGAGGCGCCACGAAATCAATCACGTCTGCGGGGCAACCAGTACACTAGGAGAAACAATTGAACGTCTGGGGAATGAGTGCATAAAAAATTTATCGGTTGGTTACATTTGGACTCGCATCTTTGGCATAGAGGAATTGGAACGATTAAATACGGTTGCTGTCACAAATGCTGGACCGCGCGTGGGAGAAGATTCATTTGATTATATACAAGGCCTAAATTGAACAGGGCTCAGGTGAGTACCTGTCCAACTTTTCTAAATCATCATTGGCGGTACTTCCTGGTCCGTGTGGTTATTTCGTTTTCGGTACGCATTCCTGGACTGGTCCTTCCTGCTTTGTTTGGAGAACACGACAATACACAACATCGGCATTGAACAGGATTGGCATCTTACTTTGCTTTGGCTGGACTTTTTTTAATAACTAATACAAGGCCTATATTAGACAGGCTTCAGGTGAGTTCCTGTCCAATAAATTAACGCGTTCGTCAGAGGTGCTTCCTGGTCCTTTGTGCTTTCATTTCCGGTCTACTGCTTTGCTGAGTCTACGTTTTACTTAGCTGATATTGGTAGTTGGCATGGCGGACAAAATTATGAAAGAGAAGGTCAAAAGGCGAGAAAGAATGTTTCAGGCGCTTAAGCGGCATGTGCAATTTCTAGACGCATACGAGGTAGAAGCGCATTACGGGCAGGTTCAGAGCAGGTTGGACAAATTAGAGAAAAAGTTGGAAGAGTTTGAGGCAATCCAAGAGGAAATAGCAGAGTTAGATGAACATGGGGAATATGAAGAAGAAACTAACAGGGTCTCCGGCAAGTTTGAGCATGAATACTATGAGATACGAGCGGCGTTGTTGGCTAAGATAGCACCTAGCATTCAACCCATAGCAAATTTAGATACAACAATTGGTAGAAGCCACAATACTTACAGTGGGGTTCGTTTACCACAAATTTCATTGCCTGATTTTGACGGCGATTACACAGGGTGGCTTTCTTTTAAGTCAACATACGAATCACTTATTCATGAGTCAACTGATCTCAATGATGTGCAAAGATTTCACTATTTGAAGTCCGCTCTGAAGGGTGAAGCAGCTAAACTTATAGAATCGTTGACGATCACCAGTGGAAACTACGCGATTGCATGGGAAACTATTACTAAGCGATACTCGAATGAATACTTGTTAAAAAAGAGGCACTTACAGGCCTTGATGGAATACCCTAAAATTGAGCGGAAGACAGCTGCTAGTATCCACGGATTAGTGGACGAGTTTGAGCAACGATTAAAGGTTTTAAAGCAATTGGGTGAAAAAACCGAATGTTGGGGTGCATTGTTGCTACACTGGATGTGCTCAAAGTTAGACTCGCGTTCACTGCAGATGTGGGAGGATCATGCAGCTTCAGTAAGTGAGCCAACCTTCGAAGTTTTGGTAGCCTTTTGGGAAAAGCGCACAAGGGTGCTGGATGCTGTATCAACTAATTCAGTAGAGGAAAGTTCTCATAAGTCAATGAGCAAGCGTCCAAGGATAGCAATAAATGCTACTAGAACGGGTGAGCGACCTACGATTTGCCCATGCTGCAGTGGTGACCACTATATGGTTCGTTGTGCTGCGTTTTTGAACTTAAATAATAAAGAGAGGCTAGAGCTAATAAATGCTAAGCGTTTGTGCAGTAATTGTTTTCGAACTGGACACTGGGTGCGGGATTGCAACTCCAATTTTACGTGCAGAACATGTGGACGGAAGCATCACTCGCTCATTCATCCGGGCTTCCCAACTAACACAGTAAGCACTGCGATACCGACACCTTCGATGGAATCCAATCCAAGAGCTGCTACGAATGTTGCGGCGAGTGGAACTGAAGATGAACAATTCGAGGCACCGGAGCAAGAGGGTAGGGTCATATAGTGTTGAAACTGGAAGAAAGCTCGGAATATGTAATGTTTTCTTATCTACTGTGGTGCTGCAGATAACAAATCAGAACGGAAATAAGTTGCTGGCTAGAGCGCTACTCGACAACGGGTCACAAGCAAATATCATCAGTGAAAGATTGTGTCAGATGCTAAAATTGAACAGCAATCAGAGAGTAGGTCCAGATATGCAGTCAATACGATAATAAGCTCAAGAGTCACCAAATTCTCGGTTTCGATCGATTTTCTTGTGCTCCCACGGATAACCTCACAACTTCCTTCGGTGACTATTCCTACGTCTCATTGGAAGATTCCTGGAAAACTTCAATTAGCCGATCCACAATTTAACGTGTGCAACAGGATTGATATGATAATCGGAGCGGAGTATTTTTACCAATTTTTATATGAACGAGAAATGGGTCGCATATCGCTTGGACGTGGACTTCCCGTACTAGTCGACACAGTGTTTGGATGGGTCGTCTCAGGTAAATGTTCGGATGTAAATGATGAACCCGTGAATTGCTGCTTAGCTACTTCGGAGAATTTGATGGAAGCACTGGAAAGGTTTTGGCAGGCCGAAAGTCTTGATGAGCAACAAATTTGGTCCAAAGAAGAGCAAGACTGTGAAACTCACTACATTGGAACCCATAAGCGGTTAGAAGATGGCCGATACGAAGTGCGCATGCCCAAGCATGTCAACTTTACTAGAATGGTAGGTGAATCAAAGGACGTAGCGATGAATCGTTTTTTAAACCTGGAAAAACGGTTGGAAAGAGATGCTGAAATGAAGCAACAGTATCACGCTTTTATTCAGGAGTATTTGGATCTGGGTCATATGTGTAAGGTGTCTGAGGATGCTGCAGTGGATATGCAACCTCGGAAAATTCACTATTTGCCACATCACGCGGTAGTGAAGGAATCTAGTACGACCACAAAAGTGCGTGTGGTATTTGACGGGTCAGCTCGCACTAACTCTGGATATGCTCTTAACGACGCACTTTTAAAGGGACCCACCATTCAAGATTCGCTTCTCGGAATTCTTTTAAGATTTCGCAAACACGAAGTTGCCATAGTTGGAGACATCGCGAAAATGTATAGGCAAATTCGTTTGCATTCGGACGACACTTCCCTGCAGAGAATATTTTGGAGGTTTTCACCTGAGGAAGAAGTTGGCGTTTATGAGCTATTAACTGTTACCTATGGATTGACGCTTTCTTCCTTCTTGGCTTTTAGAACTCTGCAGCAATTGGCTAAAGATGAGGGATCTGCTTATCCTAGTGCTCAGGCAGCCCTAATGCACGACTTCTATGTTGATGATTTTATAGGAGGATCTTCTGATATAAACAAAGCTATTCGGTTACGGCGCGAATTAACAGAACTAATGTCTAAAGCTGGTCTCACTCTGCGAAAATGGTGCTCAAATCGCCCAGAAGTACTTGCTGAAATTCCTGAAGACCAATTGGCCACAAATATTTCGGTCGCGTTCGAAATAAATTCCGATGAAAGGATTAGGACATTGGGAATTACTTGGGATCCAAACTCAGATGAATTTCGCTTTTCATTTGATTTCACAAATAACACGAAAATTTGGACAAGAAGAAGCATTCTTTCCTCCATCGCTAGGCTTTTGGATCCACTCGGGTTGATGGCTCCGGTTGTGGTCACGGCCAAATTGATTATGCAAAGGCTAGCCCTGTTGCAAACTGGATGGGACTCCCCAGTCCCGGAAGAGTAAGAAAAAAGATGGAAGGATTTCTATGAACCTCTCACTGAATTAGCCGAAGTACGAATTAGCCGCTTTGCATTCATTGCTGATTGGATAGAAGTTCAGTTGCATTGTTTTGCGGACGCATCTGAGTTGGCCTATGGTGCGTGTTTGTACGCCAGATCGATCGATGCAGCGGGTAATATTCGCATAGAGTTGTTATCGTCGAAATCTCGTGTCGCTCCCCTGAAAAGAGTGACCCTACCGCGTCTGGAATTATGCGCTGCCAAGGAAGCTGCTTGTTTACATTCCAATGTGATAAAGTCCTTAGAGCTGACCGAGACCCGGTCGTTTTTTTGGTCCGATTCAACAATAGTGCTTCATTGGCTGAAAGCACCTCCCAATACCTGGCAAACCTACATCGCGAACCGTGTTTCCACAATTCAAACTCTCTCTCGCGAGCATACATGGCGTCATGTTGCTGGAAAGGAGAATCCAGCCGATTTAGTTTCCCGAGGCATGGGTGCAAATGATTTTGCGCAGAGTCAACTATGGAGGTTAGGACCACTTTGGTTACGCAAACCCCAAAATACTTGGCCTATTCAAATGGAAAATTCTGGCTTTGAGGAAGAAGATTTGGAACTTAGAAAAGTAGTTCATATTACAGCTGCTACTCCTACGCCTAATGCACTCTTCACGTTCCGATCAACATTAGAACCGCTTTTACGGATTGTAGCTTATTGCATACGCTTTGCTCGCAATTGTCGCTCTCCGATGCAGGCAAATCGCACCCCGTTTTTAACTGTTGTTGAGTACGATGCAGCCAAGCTCAGCCTAATAAAGTTGTTACATACTGAGTGTTTTGAGGAGGACATCAAGTATTTACGAAAGCAGGGATGTGTAGAACGAAAATCACCACTAAGGCTCCTTAACCCATTTCTTGATGAAGATGATGTCATAAGAGTCGGAGGCCGTTTACGCCTTTCAAACGAGCAATACCACCATAAGCATCCAGCTATACTTCCAAGCGCACACCCATTTACCAAAATGATTGTAGATTATTTTCATCGCAAAACATTTCATGGCGGACGGCAACTTACGCTATCGACTATGAGACAGGAATATTGGCCTATTCATGGTAAACGTGCGGTAAACTCTGTACTGCGAAGCTGTATTCGTTGCTTCCGATGCAATCCGTCTCCCATTGACCAACCTACGGGGCAGCTTCCCTCGACCCGTGTAAGCCCAAGTCGGCCCTTTTCTGTTACTGGTATTGATTACTGTGGCCCGTTTTACACGAAGCCCCCGCATCGTCGCGCCGCTGCTCCCAAAGTGTATATTGCAGTCTTTGTCTGTTTTGCCACGAAAGCAATGCATCTCGAACTGGTAGGTGATCTATCGACAGCTGGGTTTCTTTCGGCGTTTCGGTGTTTTTCTGGTCACCACGGAATTCCATCTGATGTTCACACTGACAATGCCAAAAACTTTGCTGGAGCCAAGCACGAGCTTAACGAGCTATACCAGATATTCAACGACGAAATAAGCAAAAGGCAAATTGGAAACGAATTTTCTGAGCAAGCCATCAATTGGCATTTTATTCCCCCAAGAGCCCCCAATTTTGGTGGATTGTGGGAGGCAGCAGTACACTCTGTTAAGAGTGCGTTGAAGAGAGAAATAGGCACCCATCAGCTCACTCACGAAAACCTCTCCACACTTCTCGTTCAAATAGCCGCCGCACTGAATTCTCGCCCATTAGTTCCGTTATCTGATGACCCTTCAGACCTCAATGTTCTCACTCCTGGACACTTCTTAATCGGAGCCCCTATGAAGGCACTGCCTGACCGAAACCTGCTAAGTACGCTCAAAAACCGCCTGATCCACTACCAGCAGCGAGAACAAATGTTTCAACAATATTGGCAGCGGTGGAGCAACGAATATTTATCTGAACTTCAAGCAACCAGCAAAGGGATCCAGCCAACTCCAATTCGAATCGGCAACATAGTTGTATTGCGAGAAGACAACATGCCACCATTATGCTGGCCTTTGGCTCGTATCACCGATGTGCATCCTGGCAGCGATGGAGTGATTCGAGTAGTAACCGTGAAAACTGCTAATGGTATTTACAAGCGACCTGTATGCCGAGTTTGTCCTTTGCCAGATGACAAAATTGCAACGCAGATAAATCTCTCGAGCCCGCAGAAGGAATGACTGACATAAATTAAGTTTGTAAATGTTTAATGTATTTTTTAGTTTATGTATGCTTAGATTGAAGCCAGTTCAAGGGGGCCGGTAATGTTAAGATTGGAATTTGTATAACAAATTTTATCATGCTATAAAGGATTAGAACCCTAAACGTGAATGATAGGCAAACGATATCGGTTAAACTGATCATCTCTACTGATTCACGCACACAGATATTAGGCCGCAAAGGATAAACTGTAGGCGCGATCTCGCTGATCGAAATCTGAAATTGTTCAATAAAATAGTAGCGTCTAGATGGTCAAGTAAAGAGCATGTGTTAATTGTGTACTCCCTCGGTAAAATAAATAAGTTTTCGATCGCAAATGGTGACTTTTATTGCAAGCAGTTCACGCTTTCTGGAAATCTGTACGCGCGTTAATGAAGTTTCATCTCGACAATTTCGCTCGATAAGCGGCTCATCCGGGACAAACTCCCCTGCGTAAGAAAGTTCATTTCTCCTGTGAGCAAAGCTAGCTACTCAGCGGCTAACATATTTGCGCTCAAAGAAGTTCGGTATGCTAGATTCCTGGCCATTCGAATCAAAACTCAACAGGTGGTATTTGGTCATTTTCAGCTGTTTTTCAGAAACCGGAAGTCGCCATCTTAGAATTCAAAATAGTATCTGTGGTCGATTTGAGCTCCTGTGTATCATTCTAGATCCGGATATTATTACATTGGGTGGAAATCGGCCATTTTTGGCTGTTTTCCAGAAACCGTATGTTGCCATCTTACAATCCAAAATGTTGCCTGAGGTCAATTATGGAACATATTGGTTACCACTGAAAACTTTCAATCACCAAATATGGTTCCATTTAGTTGATTAGTTCGCGAGATGTGCAGAAGTTTGTGCAGAAACATGTGCTTCCAGAAAAGGGAGGGGCGTCGAACCATTATGGACATATTTGTTACCTCTCAAATTCTCATACCAAATTTGGTTGTATTTTCTTGGTTGGTTCTAGAGCTGTGCGAAAATTGTGTTTCATTTGTATGGGACCTCTCTCTCATAGAAAAAGGATGGGTGTCAAACCATCATGCACATATTCGTTACCTCTAAAAATATTTGCCTGCCAAATTTGGTTCCATTCAGTTGGTTAGTTCTCAGGATGTGCAGAAATCTGTGTTTCATTTGTATGGCAGTCCTCCCTTCCAAAAGAAGGAGGGGTGTCAAAACATTATGAACATATTTTTTTACCACTAAAAACATTTACCTGCCAAATTTGGTTCCATTTAGTTGATTAGTTTTCGAGATGGGCAGAAATTTGTGTTTCATTTGTATGGGACCCCTCCCTTCCAGAAGAAGGAGGGGTCTCAAACTATCATAGGAACCTTTATCGGCACCAAAAACCGATACATACAAATTTTCACGCCGATCGGTTCGGTAGTTTTCGAGCCTATATGGATCAGACAGACAGACAGACCGGACTGCATTTTTATATGTATAGAATACAACATCAATTTTTAAGAACCTTAAGAGTGAATATACATTTATTGGATTGAAGCGTTCTTGTAAATCTATTTTCATAAATAATAAGTTTGAATGAGAAAGGCTGGGTCTGACCACTAGGTGGATTAATTTAGGTTTCTTAAATAGTAAATTCATAAAAAGGTGCGTTGAAAACCAATAATTTTGGTTTAGTTTCGCAGCATTCAACCAACCAGTTGCTTCTGTAGCTGAGAACAAAATGGTAAAGTATAGAATTATATTTGCCATTTGAATACATGTATTGCTCCTTTCACTAAACTCTTGATCTTGAACACAGGTGTCTTAATCAATAAATGAAATTTTCGCCTAACAACAAGGTATTATTATACAAAAAGGTGTACCAAAAATTGCAAACAAATGCAAAAATGGACTGAAACACTTTTGGAAAAGCGGCTCGTTTTGTGTTGACAAACAGTGGACTTGAACCCATATAGCTCTTAGTCACGTAACAACAAAAAATACATGTGTTGCAGCTTCGAAAGAAGACAATGAAATGTGACAATGAAGCAGAGAGCAGAAGGTGCCGTACCCTCAGCCACTCAACAATTCATTAGGCTGTCGCGTGTTGCATATTGCACCTGTGCGGCTGGGGGACAAAATTCTCTTCGTATCGGATAGATGCAAATTTCAGGAGGAGCCGCAATAATCTCAGTCACGCAATGCTGTTGAGAGTTCCATATTGATATTGGATATAATGTTTGTTTGAGTCGAAAGCAGGGTTCTGCATAGCCTAAAGAGGGCATTGTCGGTTAACTATGTGTAATCTTCTGTTGATCGTGTTAGGGAAAGCATGCATTAAGCTCAGTTGTGCATAATTTCCTTTCGTGTGAGAAAGCTCTCATTAATTTATTATTTCTCAGGAGAGATAGGGTAGGAAAACTATTTTAAGCAGTTTAACAGCCTCCTACATAAGTATGTCAACCTGTTCACTATGTTTTTATCTATCAGCACTTTTTTCAAGTCTTGAAATTGCTTTTGCAAACTTTAACAATGCTCAATAGAAGTGCTCAATTGAGAGATACTATTTTAATCACCCCAAACTTATTTGAGGCAGCTTGTGTCTATTTTGCAGGGTATGTTCTTCAGCACTCAAAAGGCGCCTGAATGGTGACAATTTTAATTGATTTTTCTATTGATGTTTATTCAAAGATTTCTCTGTAATGAACGGTATTTCAGGTATTCGAAAGACAGTTAGATATTCAGAGTTTTGGTTTCTGTCATTGAAATTGTCGGTATTGATCAAAATTCAAGAGTTGGAGTCCCGTTTTCTTCGATTGATTAAAATAGGCCCCACTGATTAGGCCGTTCCTTACCCTATTTCAGGTTTCACACCAGTGTTTTTTTCCAAGCTCCATACACTCGCTGCTCTCTTTTCAAGCACGTGCGTCGATTTGTTTACACTGAATTGGTTTTTTACGCGATTGTTTTTCATGTGATTTTATTTAACACGTTTTTTTTCACACTAAGCGGAAGATTTTACCAAAACGACGCGATTTTCTTTACACGATTTGTTTAAAATTACGCTATTTTTTTCACGCGATTCTTCTTTTGCGCGGACGTAAAAAAAGAATTCAGTGTACCAGTGCGAGAGCAGTTGTTTCCGCAATGAAAGACATTCTCTTACACGATAGTGATTCTCTGAAGAGAAATGACAACCCTGGTGTTAGATAAAAGTTATTAACAATAATATGAGAAAGTCCATCGTAATTTTAGCGTCTATCATTCGAACAATTCATGACCTTTTCACAATCTACGTCAACCTTGCGATCGTGGCACACAACCCTTCTGTTGTATTTTATTTATATAAGAAGTGCCGCTGCACCTACTGCTGTCGCTGCTATCGCTATCGTTGCAGCTAGCGCTGTCGCTGCTGGTACTCACTGCCGCTGCTGTTGGATCATCCTAGTCGCCATCTGCTAGTAAAATGTTTGGTTTGAGCAGAGACAGGCCCTTATATAGTCCAAAGAGTGCATGCCATTACTAGGTATATAATTATGTCCACCGTGCTAGGGTAAGCAAGCATTGAGCAAACAAGCAGAGGTCGAAATATGCGTTTTCACAAGGCTTGAAAATTTTCAAAAGTATAATAGTTCGAATAATCAAATTTCTGCATTTGGGTGGATGCTCAGATGCTTTTCCAATCGATTGCTGCTAGAACGAAGGAAATCCGATGAAAACTAACCGACTTATAGTGTTTAAAATTGGACATATTTTTACCCTTTTTCCATTTTCAGATTTTTATTTTACACCCAAATATAGCCAAGCTTCCTGAGAAACGTACTGCTACGTCAAAAACTCATAATTCACTAAATCAATCTGGTAATCCATGGAATGGATTCCTGTGAGTCTACTTTAGATTTCTCATGAAGTAGAAACCTCAAAAGTTTACTCAAAAGTTCTAAATTTGATCTTTTAGTCGAGCATCTTCACTCAAAAATTCAGTATGCAGCTGAATTCTTTAACAAAAGCCATCAACAGTACGATGAATATGGGAGCATCATTAGATGAATGTTTAAGCAGTAACTTATGTGTCGCGATAAATATGGTAGCGTTATGAAAAATGGCTTGTTTTACAAAATTAGGGATAAGTTAAATTTCGCTAAGTTTACTATATTTTCTTTACCTTGACATCCTTGACAAAAGGATAGCGCAATAGCTAAAACACATTTGTTTTGCAGGTTTCTAAGCTAATCGAAAAATTGATTTAATTTCACACAGCATTGAATATTTTACAGATTTTTTCTTATAGAAGTAGTTTAGAAGTAATACACTTAGCTCAAATATACAATAATTAATCTAAGATCTTCACATCAATTAAGAAAATCAAGAAGACTCCCTCTCCCCCTAGCCTACTGGGTAGCAAATGACCTGGTTATACCAAGTTAATGCCGCGAATTGATCATTTGAAACCTACATTAGAGATAAAAAGTAATTATTTCCACCGGAGCGATTAAATGGTATATAGTGGTCACCCGATCAGAAGAGCAGAACTAAAAAATTACAAGATTCTATCAACGCGAGATACACATAACATATTTTGATACAATTTTGAATTTTTCCATATAATTTTGATAACAAAATTTAATCTGAATGAGTTATAATAACAAAACCTGAAACGAAGTAGTTCTGAAACAAGTCTAACTAATTTTTCGTTTTTATCAAAACCTGTTGTTTCTAACAATGTTTGTTATTATGTTGTTCTATATACTATCTTATTTTGTTAGAAGGCTGATACATTAGTAACAAATTTTGATATGTGTTTGATACTAGTAGAATCATTTCTGTAATAATTTCTGTTATTTCAACACCTAACGGGATCAAATTGAAGACACAGCTTGTAAGGTTCTTCCCGCAACAAACTAACAACTTCGGTAACATTTTTGTTTTTTTCTTTCTGATCGGGCACCCAAAGCCGAATTTAGACATGCGAGGGCCTGGGGACCAAATAACTTATGGATGTATTTTTTTCAGAAGCCAAAATTTTAAGCTGAAAAAAAAAACAGTTTATGGAAGGATTGTGTTAGTTGTGTATTTAAATTCCAGTTCATTTAAAGTGTCACGATTTTATTTGTCTTTTCAAGTTTTGTATTTAGTTATGAGTCCTAAGCTGAAACCATGGCCCCACTATGTGACCACCCTTGGTTATTTGTTGTGGCTATGTGGCCACCCTTGGTTATTTGTTATTTTTATTTTTTAACATGCTGAGTGATGAACGGCTTTGCTGCAAATAATATGTCACATTCGTTAAAAAATTAAAAACAAGTCTCGGCATCCCAACCTCAGTAAATCACTGCACGCTGTTTTTGGTCCTGTCACCCCTCCAGGGCAATAGCAACGGAAAACTTTTCACGTACAACGGTGTTTGCGGTAGGTCCTAGTCAACCCTGAGCTGGCAAGCAAAACAAACGCGAACTAATTTTTCCCACACCACCGAACGGCGACGCTGTCTTCGCATGATTTAATAGAATGGTCTGGTTCGTGAAGGAATTCACTAACAAAAGCTCACACACATTCCATGCAGCAAATTGCGGTTCTGTGGTTCCGTGGCCAGAAGCCGTCTCCTACAGTGGTTGGCCGCTCAGTCACGAAAATGTGTTTATTAGTATGCTTTATGATCCATCACCTAAGTGTTACCCTCGGGGCTAGAATTGAGCAGCTTAAATCGTGCTAATACCTCTTATCGCACTGTGGACGGACTTAGGACACAGCGAGGGTGGAAGATGTTTTTTGGCATGTTCAACAAATTGTTTCAACAGCACATCTGACCTGAATACCATCGCCGGGGGCTTCTCCTTAGACGCATTTTTTTCTGGAACAAAACACGTTGAGTGATGCTTTGCAATTTAGGGAATTTGTAGGATTTGCCTGCCCTTCAGCGAAAATATTGTAACATCGCCCCCAATTGCTGAAATCGATATATTTGGCTTCAAGAACATCGAGTGTTGCCACTATGAAATCTAAGAAATTGCATGAAAATCTTTTTCGTTATAAGTCTTTAACTTCACTCTTCGCGAAAAAAACACAGAAATCACAAAACCACTGAAGAAAACTTGTTTCGTCGGTTTATCACGAAAAATCAATCTTATTATTGAATCAACGGCTGCACCTTGCGGGTAAGTGCCTTCTCGTCAATGTTGGAGCGCAGTTGCAAACCGTCACGAGCACACGCTTAGTTGGCAATTTAGCGCGAAACTAGTGCTGACTTTCGTTCTACTTTCCTTCCACCGTGTTAGCAAAGATGCAACGAAGCACGAATGGTGTGCGGCCGGTGTGGAATAGTGAACCAACTGTTAACGATGCTTTATCCAGGCCTTAGCCAGAGTAGCTGTCCATCGAGTGCAAAATGTGCAGCACCGAAGCCACAACAAGCGCCATTATTTTCACACTACACTTTCTGCTGGTTACTGTAACTCTATTATTCACTCTGTTTATGACTTTAGCAACCTGTTGGAAGAATTTCTTTTTCAAGATGTGCTGTACGGAGGGACGTAGCCAGAGGTTTTGTGTGACTGATGTCCAAGCGAGTGACCTGTACCCAGTATCGCAATATTTTGACTTTCCCCAGTCAGCCAGCTGCGTCCCTTTTTGAATGCCATAAAAAATCTTTCTGCTAGCAAACTTGAAAGGATACTCATGTCTTTGCGTAATGTCATAACAGAGTAAACTTGTTTGAAAGCGAGCATAACAAACACTTAGATTACCTGAGTGAACAAAACCTGAAAGGACAACTTCTTAAAAATATGCTTCAGTCGTGAACTGATAAATCTCACAGTTAATTTGACTTATTGAGTTATTATTTCTTGAAATAAAGCAAAATTGCAATTTTCATTTTTAATAGGTATATGATTTGATTATAATTGTTAATTATGATGTAGGTTCTGAATTATTTGTATTAGTAATTTCATTATTCTTTTGTAAATCGGTGAATCATTCTCAGAATTTTATCTTGAATATTTTGAAGCCTTGTTAGACAATGACGTGACCAATTTATGAAGTGAATTACTTAAGCATTGCTGATCCAAATGAGTTGTTTGTGAATAAGCAATCAAGGGCTTAACGAAGAGTCCTCAAATTCGTCAATCATTAACGTCGAAATATCTTTCCCAACACGCAGATAAAAAGGAAATTCCAGAGCACTGTGGAAGATCCCAAAAAAGTTTCGTCATAGTTAAAAAAAAATCATTTGAAAATAATAGTAATTTACTTCAAAAAATAATTTGGAAAATGTGCTTAAATATAATGAGGATTTTTTGTCCAAACAGATTTAAGAAAATCTCTGGTCTCATGAAATATTGAATTAAAAAGCCATGTCAAATAAAACATCATTACTTTCTTCGCTGCTCAAACACTGTGCGGTTATGACAGTGTTATTAAGAACTAGTTGAACGTTCCCGGCGATGCTCGGGATCAAAGGCTTCAAAATTAGGAATCATTTTTTATAATTCATTACAATATTAGCACAACTCACTTCAAAAATATTTCCCATCTTATACGTCCATCACCACTTTAAGTGCTTTAATATTCTGAGAACGCACAGAACGGAAATACTCATATTTGATTGCATTTTGTGATTTTGGGCTGTTTTACAGAAACTGGAAGTCGCCATTTCGGATATCAAAATATCGTTCAGTGTTCCACTTTCGGAAGTATTGAAATGGTTGGCCAAATACCACTTCTGGCTATTTTCCTGAAACCAGAAGTCGCCATTCTGGAAAATGTTGTGTGGGGTCATCCCAGTTCCGAATATACCAAATTCGGGTGATTTTTACAGGTGATTTTACAGTAAAACCTCTTTTTATGTAACTTTTGAAAGAAAGAAATCGAAGTAATAAGAATTGAGAATGACCATTCATGCTTAGTTCTCCTCTATAATGACATCTAAAAAGATAACATGTGAATTTTCATAACGAAAATGTTTTCGGTGTCCAAAGAAACACGTCTGAGAGGAAGTTAATGCTTTAATCCACAAAACTACGTAGAAATTAAATAAAAATTAATGCATAAGTCACCTCCTAATCGATGTTTAAACCAATGAAATGTGGCCTTTTTTACAGCCAAGTTCCGGTAAACGTAAAAAGGAAATCGAATCCCGTAATGTGTTTACCATTCACAAAACTACGAAAACATCAAAAATGTATTTTTTTTCTGCTCAACTCGCACATGATCAAAACATGGATTTTGCTGCAGAAAAATATTTGCAGACGTAGAAGGAACAACGAACTTTTTATTGAAAAAAAATCACATGTCATCGCTTAGATTTTTTATTTAGTGGCGAATTAAGCTTATGGGTAAAAAAGTTAAAATTTTGCATGCATTATATGCATTCAAATATTCAAAAAGAGTATTTTAATGTGTTTTTCTGTATGCACAAAATTATCTTCGAACATAATTCAAACATACTTCAAACATACTTCAAACATACGTAGTTTTTAAAGTAACATCTAACAGTAACAACTTTTAGCAATAAGATACCTATTATTATTTCCCAAATGTTGTTCCTGAACATTAACAAACATTTCAATGAAAAACAATTACATATCATAGGTTTGAATTTTGATTTAGAGGCAAATTGAGCCCAACTATTCATGATTTTGCATGTTTTACATAGTGTTATTTTTACTCAAAAGTCATTCCTGAACATACACAAATATTTTAATGAAAAAATCATATATCATAGCTGCAGGACAAATTGAGCCTAAAATATCATGGTTTTGCATTTTCATGTGGTTTTGTGAAAAATATTTAAATTTTAAATAATCAGATACCTATTAATTTTTCCTCAAATATCTTTTTTCAACATCAACGAATGATTTATTATAGAAAAAATCACAGATCACAGCTTTGGGTTTTGATTTAAAGGCAAATTCAGCTTAAAAAGTCATAATTTTGCATGTTTCACGCAGTTTTGTGAATAATATCTCAAGGTTTAATGATCGGATACTAAATATTTTTCCTTAAATGTCTTTCCTGAACATTAACAAACATTTTAATGTAAAAAGAATCATATGTCATCGCTTTAAATTTTGATTTAGAGGCAAATTCAGCACAAAAAGTCATAATTTTGCATGTTTTACGTAGTTTTGTGAATAATATCTCAAATTTTAGTTATCAGACACCTATGATTTTTTCTCAAATGTCTTTCCTGAACATTGGCAAACATTTTTATGAAAAAAACCTACATGTCACCGCTTATATTTTTGATTTAGAACGATTCAAAATGATAATAATTACTGTACACCTCAGAGACGGAGGGAATAATATCAATAAGATCAAACGTTACGGAATTCCATTTTTATATAGTAGAAGAAGATAGAAGAAGACTAATATTCTTCGAATTAAGAACGCAGGAATCCCGTACACCTGTTGAATATCACACTTCTCTTTACTAAATTGCCATGTTTACAAATATGTTATTTGACATTGTAATCCGGCAAATGCAACTGCAATAATGCGATAGAAATTTCTTCCACCTCGAGCTGTACGTTGATCGAATGCTTCAATAAAATCATGCCACCACGGACGACGGAGAAACTATTGCGCAAACAAGCATACAAGTGAAATCACGTAGCTTCCATTAGTCATGTATTATACTTTTGAATTGCTCTTACCGTAAGCCCCAGTCCCAGTGGGGGGAGTAATACACCGTACCCACATTCTATCCAAAAGTCAGTACCAAGTACCAACTTCCTTGTTCACTTCCAGTAAGCACAAGCAAGCAAGCATTGCACGGTGTTGGCAAAGAAAAATATTAACTCTCAGCGGCAAACAGAGTAGCAGAGTTGAGAAATAAAACACTCCTCGGCTTTTTTCGGCAACCGAGCGAATTGCGCGGTTGGCCGTCAGTCAGTGGAAGGTCGAGGCTCTGTGAAATACTGCACGGCTAATTAAAATTATTTTCATACTGAAAAGAGTAGTTAGTTCTCCCCTCTTGCGAGCCCTGCAAGGACGAAGGGAGGGGAGGAAAATAGAAAACCGTGGGTGGATGGCAGGGCGTAACACTATTTCTGAGTTTATTCGAACAGACGCACGCGAATATTTACAAACAATACCGCGCGTAATGGTGAAACCTCGTTTTTACGCTGATTTGGATGTTTTTGATATTTTTGTTTTTTTCGCGTTTTGCACTTCGGTCGCAGTTACAGCGCAGTCAGTAATCAGTCATTTGTACTGAGAAATTGGCTCATTTCATATGAAATCGGTACCGCCGAGTTATGACATGTGAACATTTCTTGTGCCATCTGCCAGCCAAGCTGCTAGCAAATCGTGCCATCAAAGGCAACATGTTCTTCGAAGCTGGTTGAGTCATTGCCCAGTCAGCTGCAACATTGGATATTAATAAATTTTCGGATCAATCAACGATTGCGATGTTGATTGAACTTTCGAACTGAAAGTTTCACGCTTGGGATTGGTCATAGTCATAAACGATTAGGAAATACATTTCCAATGAAATTAATTTTTGGGAACAGTTAGCTAAAAGAAACTTTTCTGCAATTTAGAAACAATTTACGCTTATTATAAACGCCAAAAACTAAAGAGGATTGATTGATTGCTTTCTGGGGATTCAGTTAATTGCTTTTCAATGCGGTGGTTATAACGAAAGGTTATGCTTCGAAGATCCTTTGCTTTTGCCCACCAGAAAGGATAGAAAAAATATTAAAAGCGAAGAATAAGTTGGGTGCGATATTAACGAGAATCATCTTTCAGCGGAAGTGCCAGGAGTTTCCAAAAGGCTGCTATTTTCGCACCGACAACAGTAATCAACCGCGTACGAAGCCTTGTTTCGTGCAGATTAACCCAAATATGGAGCGTTTCGGAGTTAGGGGAAAAATGTTGAAATTTGAAAATAGCACCCCATTCTCTTCAACTAGTCTTTAGTCTTGACTGATGTACGGCTGGTTTGTGGAATGGTATCGTTTGTGGAATTAGAGCCAGTATAATATTTCATGCTGGTAATTACTGTCCTACTTAGGAGACTTGGTTTTAGCTCTACCAAGACGGCAAGCAACAACATTGTTGGAACGTGATAAGAAGTAAATTTGGGTCATTCGCTTTCATGGCTTTAAATCAACATAGGTACTAGCATTGAATGATGGAATAAGAAGAGCTTAGATAAGAACGATTTTCTCATGCCGTTCAGTGCTACAGAGAGAGAATCTCTAACGTATTATGGTATCGTTTCACATTATTTATAAAATTTATAGAGAAATAATTGAATTTTTGTAAATTGAAATCACCTAAAATGTGATAGATTCCTTTTTATAATAATAAATACTATTTCATTGAGGAAATGCATTCATTGCAGGGGAATTTAATTTTGCTGTTTTTTGCCATGAACAATTTGGATGCCAGCCAATATACCGGAAAGCCCTCGAAGGACTGGTGTAGTGAAAATAACGCGGACGAGTATATCAATCTCTCCTCAAGCGGTTGCATTCAAATGGTCATACCGGGAACTATCATTATAGCACAAGCGAAATTTCTGATGAATTATCTAGCGCGCTTGAATCGTTGAAAAAAAAAAATGCGCATATGCATATCAAAAGTTTCCTCATCAGTGGCTCCGAAAAGATGCTTATTCCCTACTGAAAAGAGTAACACAGACAATTTTTTTTTCATTTATTGAGAGGTAAAAAGAGGACAAAAAAGAAACACTTAATAAAAAATAAAAACAAAATGCGGACTTGATAACAATTTTGCACATTTTTTGAAAACCAGATATATTTTTTTAAGTTTCTATCAACTGGCTGGAAACTGGGGCATTGGGAATTACCTAATGTTTTATAAACACTTCTCAAAACCGCTTCAAAAGTATTTGTAATTGAATTCGAATATAGGCGTAAAGCCCGTTACCCATTCTTAATAATAAATAAGGCTGATACAAATTTCGAATTCTTTTTCTGTCGAAGCTTATCAAAGTTAGCAGAGGGGGTGGCAAAAAATAAATAACACCGAGACGAAAAAAAAGAAACATCTTTGATCAAAGTTTGTGTGCAAGTAATAACGTTTGTAACTTGCATTCAAATAAATGTTGAAAAATAACACTTTATTATTATTGAGCAGTTCTCGCTGAAACCGTCCCACTGGTGACATAAGGTCTTTCAAAAAGGATATTTTTATGTCTAAATGATTTAAAGTAGCGAAAAAATGAGAAAACCACTTTGGTTAGTTCATATTGAGTGACCCCTCGGGCACAAATCGGTTAAACGGTTTTTGAGCAAGATCGCGCCAAATGACCTATGGTCGAATATCGACCATTTTTGATTTGAATGAAACTTTGCACACGTATTTGGCTCAGCAAACTGAGCATTTTTCACAGGTGGAGAGATTTTTTACACCCATGAGTTACATTCTAAAAGGGCGTATGCCTTTTGGCATAGGTTTTATTCGAGGCATTGTAGCCCAGAAACCGTTGGTTGTATACAAAAACTGTCTGAGAATGAGTTTTAGGGAATTAAAAATGCACCATAAAAAAAATATCATCTGTACAAAAAAAATTTTTTTTGGCCAAAAAAAAATTTAAAATAAACATTAAATTTCAATTTAAAAAAAAAAGAGTTGAATTTTTTTCTAATATTTTTTTTCAAAGAAACTTGATGTTGATACGCAACTTATAATAAAAAGTCCAGGATGGAGAAATGAAAAATATTTTTTTTTATGGTAGATTAATTTTTTTATAAAAATTCTGATTCAAACATTTTTCAAAATATTTGTATTCTGATGATTTTAAAAGATGCAGAGAGTCAACAGAAAACAACAGTACATAACAGTAGCGACAACAACATCTAACATTAATTTGTTTAATTACTAAACACGCGAAAACTGTCCTCCGTACAGGGAACCAAACTTTGTTCTAGCAAAAAAAAATCGTAGAGAAGCTTAATCACAAATTACGTAATACTCAAGGAGGAGCGAGGGAGTGAAGAAATAAACAATGTAAATGCAGTGAAAAGGGATCAAAGATACGATTTTTTGCTTTACGTAATTTGTGAACAGACCCAAAGTCACACAGGCATTGGGCCATCCACATTCCACGAGGACAACTTTGGGGTGGGGTCCTGTGTGATGTCCACGGGACAGGGGGGGGAGGAGAGTGGGAGAGAGGAAGGGGGGTTGAGTAACAACATCCTTAAAAATCTGTCCACGTGGAACATGGATGGCCCTAATATACACTACACTACAGACAACACCACAGGCTCAGCATGATTTGATATTGGCCGCACGTCATGCGTTGTACCGTTTGGAAGTCGATTTTGAAAAGTGACCAGAATGACAAGGTAAACTCAATGCTCACCTAATGTTTTGGATGTATCTTAAAGCATTTTTTCTCAGCTTTCCAATGGTGATTTCAAAATCAAAATCGGTGGTTACGAACTTGCCCAAACCACGTTTTTCTGATGAAATCCAAGATGGCGGCGAGATCCAAGATGGCGGTCACTTTTTTTCTACTTCAAATGAAAGCTCTATGATTTCTCTTGAAAACGATGTGTTGGTTGCAGGGGGTTCAATGACAAATTTAAAAGAAATAAATCAATAAAAAGGTCAAGAATTGCTCAAAAATCAATTTTTGTGAAAACCGTTTAACCGATTTGTGCCCGAGGGGTCACTCAATATGAACTAACCAAAGTGGTTTTCTCATTTTTTCGCTACTTACAATCACTTAGACATAAAAATATCCTTTTTGAAAGACCTCATGTCACTAGTGGGACGGTTTCAGCGAGAATTGCTCATTATTATTATTTGTTTCGCTTGCTTTTCGACGACACTCTCGCTGTCACCTAACTTGTTTATTGCTAAATTAAGCATTTATGCTGTCGGAAAACCAATGAAATGAACAAAACGGTTTGAGCTTTTTTTTCTTCCCCTTCCAATATTCAAGATTTTTGAAGGGGGGGGGGGGGTGACATAAAATGAAAATAAAATTTGTAACGGCCTAACTAATAAATTCCACATTACATTTATACAGGTTAGTTACATACATAGATATAAATGTAAGATTGATAAAATTACATAGACTAGTCAAACATCAGAAGAAAACACTAATACAGTTGTCTTTTGAAGTATAATCTAAGATTATGTTCTAACGCTGATGTACTCATGTCGATACTGATGATCTGCTGCTATGTGTAGAAGGTATTCATAAATCGAGTAGTTAGCTCGTTCTGTGAATAGTTTCGGAATCTGACAGGATGGTCGAATGTTCTACGTTGTCGAAGCGTGACTTGGTTGTTGTTAAAAATTAATCATCCAGCAAGAAGGCTGTCAGTACGTCCGGATATAATATTCATAAAGAAGACGATGTCGTTTATCCTGTGTCGTGAGTTATTCGTGTCAAATGTAACATTCAAATCACATAGCATTATTCCATTATATACTTTTTTATTCTTTAAAAAATTAAATTCTGTGTTGCTCTTTCCTAAAGTACAAGCTTGGCCGTCAAGCTTGTTTTGTGTGATTTTGTTGGGTATCGAACGTCTCCGGCAGTGGTTTTCTTCGTCAGTTTTTCTACAGCATTCTCATGCAAAAACCTACCAATAAAAACCACTGCCGAAGACGTTCGATACCCAACAAAATCACACAAAACAAGCTTGACGGCCGCACCTTTCGTAGTTGCTTCTCCGTGATGGACTTCTCTCTGTAGTTACTCCTGTCAAGTATCGGCAACAGTGCTGATAAAAGTCATTTTCCCCAGCAAAATTTCTTGAAAATTACAGCCAATCATTTTCAATTTTCACTTCCAATGATCGCAGCACTCTTTCAGATACACTAGATTTTCGTCCTAGTAATGTGCTGTTATACTCAGATGAAATAGATCGCGCGCATCGTTCACGGTTACGGAATAAAATTTGACGACAAATCCAACCAAATGATCTTCACTTCAAAGCGAAAAAGAAAAACAAACAGTCCACTCAACCATAATGAACCTCATCGAAACACTTTTTCACTGACACTGACCGATGCCTTGACAATCTTCGTCAACTGATAAACTGATTTTGTTGTCTTGCTTCCATCGCATGAAATATAATGAGGTGTTTTGACAGTTGACTTCCATGCAAAAAGCGGGAAGGGAGAACTCTGAAAGGAATGTAAAAAAATAACGTTTATGGATGCTTTTTTTCACTTTCACTCAAGAGTGTCAACAAATATCAACCCTGCGGCAATTATAATAATTGTCTGTAAAGGTATTTATTTAGCTGTGTGTTGGTCTGTTATTTTTGTTTACCTGAGAATTCAGCGTTAGAGAAAGGTATGTGAGTCGAACTTAATCTACTGCATTTGTATTGGTGCTACGTTGAGGTTAATTTCAGTTCCATTCACTCACTACATATGCAGAATCTCTCCCGTAGCGCCCTAGTTTCAAACGTCTATTGGAAACGCCAGTAGTTTACTCGTCAACTCATCTCACCTGTTAGGACCGATTGGATAAGATAAGGTATTAAGCAATTCTACAAAAATGTCCCAGCTTTATTTTTTTTTATAATTGTCGTTTTTGATTTGAGTGAATTTTTGTACAGATGTTTCTATCGGAAATAATAACATATAATGCTATTGTATTTTTTAATCACGATTCAGTTTTAAGGAGTTTAAAATATGTTATGCAAAAAAGGTATTGATAATTATAAATATTTTCAAAGCCAAAATGGTTTGTTTGATCGGTGTGGTGTTCTCGACAAAGTTTCAGATATCAATTTTGTTATATCCGAAAGAAATATACACTCTCGAAAATTTCTTTTAGAGCAGCGGTTCTCAACCTTTTTTTGTCCGCGCACCCCTTGGCGATATTTTTCATATCAATTGTACCCCCTCCCTGGCTTGGAATGATCTTGCAGAGTGAGAGAGTAATGGTAATTCATGTTGTGGTAGTCTAGTTAAGGTTCCAAATTAAACTGTAGCTTGTTTGATTGCTACAGTCATGTTTTAGGGGCTAGATTGACCAACAAATGAAGTATTATAGAAAATAATTGCTTTGTCCGCCATTACTGATTTTTCTTTCGCGTACCCCCTGAAGGCTTTCGTGTACCCCCAGGGGTACGCGTACCCCAGGTTGAGAACCGCTGTTTTAGAGAATGAAAATTAAAAATCAAAATAAAATATACAGGATATCAAACGCCTTCGGCAGTGGTTTCCATCGGCAGGTTTTCTGCAGCAGTCTTAGACAAAAACCGGCCGAAGAAACCGCTGTCTCAAGTGCTCATTTTATAAAACTTTTTTTTGGGTTTTATAAAAACTACAAATCTCCCAGACGGTCTCGAGGTGGCCTAACAAGCCAATCGTCGGGAGTTCGAGTCTCGGCTCGGGAGAAACTGTTAGTGTCAGTAGGATCGTAGCGCTAGCCCCGCAATTGTCCTGTACACTGAACGGTTGGCTGCGAAGTCTGTGTATAAATAAACAGATGGTCGAGTTCCGAATCGGAATGTAGCGCCAAGGCTTTGCTTTGCTTATAAAAACTACAAAATATTAAATTAAACATTGATGGCGGTCGAATTATGGAGATTTTTTTTATATATTTGCTATTCCGTCATAATGACATGCCTTGATTCACAAAGTTTCTCCAATTCACTCGGTTATTAGCTGTCGCTCTCCAATCCCAGGGACACCCTGTACTACCCGTCAGATCTCTTTCCACTTGGTCTACCCATTGTCGTGAACCGATTGTGACTTTGAACTTTCGTGTCGTAGGCCTTTCCTGACCAAAGCTTCGCTCCATTGCTGCTGCTGCTGGATAGACATCAGTAGCGTCCCACGCTTTTCGTTTTTTTTCGCTGCATCCTGGTTGTCGGGTTTCCTCGCTGGCAAAGAAGCAGATTTCGGCTTCTTTGCTTTCTCGCCGCTTCCCATCGCCAAAGATCGTCCTTGGTTCTTCTCCATGGTGTGGTGCCGTTGAAATTCGTCACAAGAATGAGCCCCAGTAAGGCTAACACACGCTTATATAGCATTCCCCGCTTGCTTCATCACATGAACGAATATTTTCCCCTCAACAAGAATTCCCCTCAAACGAATGACAGTCCTATTAGAATATAATATTCCACTTCAACTTGCAAAGAGAACGGAAAGAGGATTTCTTTTTAGGGGAGTAAATGCTTACGTGTAATATCCTGATTTATTTTCATTCATTTAGTTTATTTATTTTTTTTTTTATTACTCCTGTGTTCTTGTCTCCCACATTCCCCGCTAACTCTACTCTCAACAAAAAACTGT
The DNA here is from genome assembly GCF_029784165.1 of Wyeomyia smithii. Classification (NCBI taxonomy): domain Eukaryota; kingdom Metazoa; phylum Arthropoda; class Insecta; order Diptera; family Culicidae; genus Wyeomyia; species Wyeomyia smithii. The sequence continues at coordinate 199,772,822 of NC_073695.1, read as the reverse complement.
GTACAAAAATTCGTCATTAAAGCGTGTTGGTTTTTTTTAAATTTTCTCGTTTCCGTAAAACTCTTGAATTTGAGTTTTGCTTCGTTGATGGAACCGCAAAAAAATCGGTATTACCAGGCAGTTTAAACTCTGTTCTTGAAGTGTCCTCCTTTTCTTCTATTCCGTAAGGGTTCTCCAAAAGCTCATTATATCCATCATCTGAACTGTCTGTTGATAGCGGAACTTTTCTAACGTCCTGGACATTTCTGGAATATTGTACTCCTCCACTATTAACAATAACAACTCTTGCACCCTCTCTTGCTACCACAGTGAAACGGTCGTTAGAGAATGTTGGATCAACCTTAGATTTTTTCTGTTGAGCCATAAACACTACATCGCCGACGACGATATCAGATTCCTTTGCTCCTCTAACTTTATCTGCGTAGCGTTTGCTAGTTAGCTTTGCTAAACTATCTCGTTCTTGTATGTCCATTCTATCTAATTGTTTACTTTCCGAATTACTCCAAAGGCTAGGGAAAGTACCACGGTACTTCCAACCAACTAACAACTCAAAAGGTGTTATATTGAGACGTGAATGAGGTATAACAGTATTATGATGATGAACGTATCGGTACAGTGCAAGTTTCCAGTCTTCCCCTTCGATTTTTGATGCAGCAACTGCTTTAATTATGCTTTGGTTCTGTCGTTCCACAATTCCGTTTGTCTGAGGACAAAGCGGAATTGATTTCCGGACTCTTATACCTTTGTTTTCCCAAAATTCGATAAACGCTGCACTTTGGAATGGAGGTCCATTGTCGCTTTGAAGAATGGCTGGGCACCCCCATGTTTGAAATATTTGACTCAAAGCTTTGTTAGTAGAAAAAGCATCCGTTTGGCTCATTTCAACAAGCGATAGATATCGTGAATAAGTATCGACTACCACCAAAAATGTACCAGCTCCCGGAATAGTTAGAAAATCTATTTGAATGATTTCCCAAGGAGATTCTGGTAACACTCTACTAGATAACGGTAAAGGAGGGTTTTTGCGGGCCAACATAGCGCACGTTTCACAGTTTTTAACAAAATGAATCACGTCAGTCGACATTCCGGGCCACCAAAAAAAGCCACGCATGATTCGTTTCATTGCCGTCTCTCCGACGTGTCCTCCGTGGGCCGATGTCATTGCCTTTTTCCTAAGCGCTCTGGGCAGTACTGTTCTATCGCTTTTGAATATAAGATGCCCCAAAATATGAAGTTCTTTCTTTTGTGCTTCGAATTTGCGTAAAGACTCCGGCCATTTATTAGATTCAACCGCTTCCTTCACTTCTAGTAGTTCACTATCATTTTCAGTTGCCTTCTCAATTTCGTCCAATGAAATCTCCATGCAACCAGAATCTAGCATGTAAAGAAAGTTATTGGAATCATCGTCTTCAAACGGAACTGCTTCTTGTGTCACACAAACTAATCTTGAGAGCGCGTCAGCTACATTTTGATCTCCTGGTATTCGTTTGATAGTAAAATTATAGGGCTGGAGCCTAAGTGCCCAAGATTCAGCTCGAGAAACGGCCCTTTTACCGAGGCGGTGGTTAGTACTGAATATGAATTCGTTCGCTTCAGAGTCGGTTCGTATGATGAATGATCGTCCCAAAAGGTAGTACGAAAAGCGCTCAACCGCCCATACTACCGCTAAGGCCTCTTTCTGGGTTTGTGGATAGCGTTGTTCAGTGATTGTAAGTGTTTTTGAAGCGCAAGCAATAATTCGAGGTTCTGCTGTTTTGTTGTATTGTATAATCACTGCGCCCAAAGCAGCTGGTGAAGCGTCCACGAATAGCTCAAGTGTGTCTTCAATACTATAGTAGCCTAACCGTTTGATAACGTCTAGCGCATTGTTACGCAAGAATTCAAATTCCGCTTCCTCTTCAGTTGACCAGTAGAATTGGTTAGATTTAGCCAGAGTTCTGAGTCGTTCTGTTTTATCCGCCCGATTCATTATAAATTTATCAGTAAATGTAATAAGACCTAAGAAGCTCTTAACCTCTGAACAGTTAGTAGGTCTTCTGAAGCTCCTAATAGCATCTCTTTTATCTGTTTCGACCATCCATCCTTCAGGTGTAGGTATAAACCCCAAAAATTTAACAGACTGGCTGCCGAAAACGCATTTCGCTTCATTGAGTTGGACGTTATGGCTACGGAGACGCGAGAGCACTGCTGCGAGGTTGGAGTCGTGTTCTTCTTTGGTCTTTCCATAGACCAATATGTCGTCCAAATAATTTTTAGTCCCTTTACAACCATCCAAGATAATTTTTTCCAACGATTCTTGAAAAATATCCGGGGCATTGGATAACCCAAACGGAAGTCTTACGCAACGGAATACACCAAATTCAGTGTAAAAATTAGTGAGGGGACGCGATTCAGCATCGAGCTCAATGTGATAGAATGCGTTTGAAAGATCAATCGTTGAAAACCAACACGCACCATTCAATTCCGCTAGAATTGTGTCAAGAGTCGGCATCACAAATGGAGTCCTGAATATGTACTCGTTAGGTCCTCTCAAGTCAATAACAAGCCGGAAGTCATCCTTACCCTTCGGTACGATGAGAACCGATGAGCAGAAGGAATTTTCCATGTTACCGCATACAGGTTCGATGATTTCTGCTGAAACTAATTGATCGAGCCTTTTCTGGACTAAAGGTTTCATAGCGGGAGGAATGTTGGTAAAAATGTTTCTACACGGGGCGATATCTCTATTATAACTTATTTTCACTGCCGGAATATTAAATTTTGGAAACGGTATACTTCCATTGACAAATGAGATTTCCGCTGATCGAGAACTCGAACCCATAAGAACTCTATCTGTTGAAACTGGAACATTCAATCCGAGCATAAGTATACTATATCTTGTGGCTGTTGGTCTACCTATAAGAGCTCGTTTCTCGTCAACCACATAAAATTTTTCCATTAAAACTGGTCTATCCTCCGAAACGTAGAGGTATGCTTCAAATGTAGCTTTTACTGCAATCTCCCCGGTTGAAGCATAAGCTCTGAGAGATCTATCTGCTTTTTTCTGTAAATTGAACACCCTCTCAGCATACTTTGCATCACTGAGCAGTATTTGGAATAGCTCCTCAGTAAAGGTATTGACTTGAGCACCGGAGTCAATCAAAAACACACATTGCAGTTCTGCAACTTTCGCCATTATTATCCCTTCGTCGTTAGGCTTCATAGTGGATAACACGTTAACAGACAGTTTTTGTTCGATCTGTAATATGTGAACATTTTAGTAATTGACTCTAGAACTATATATATTTTACAATCCAGATGAAATGGTTGAACTCGTTTAGCTTTCTTTCTGTCTAAGATATAAAAATCGTTCTATAAGCTAACATCCATATATTTATTTGCGATAGTCAAATTATAACTTGTTGAAAAAAAAAACATTAGAAGGCAACCATGTTATCTAGCCTTTAATATTAAACTTCTGGTTCTTTACTTACATTCTCGGAAATATTCGTTTCTAACTCCATTTTCTCTACAGCAGCTACAATTTGAGAACTCTTCTCTGTTTCCTCTAATATCCGATTTCCTGTGATCTGTCTTTGTGTCGAGACACGGCAAACCTTTTGGAAGTGGCCCACTTTACCACAAATTCTGCACATTTTGTCTATAGCTGGGCAATCCGATGAAAAGTGGTATACATTACCACATCTCCAACATTTCCCTTCTCGAAAATTGGAGCTCGTTCCACGTTGTCCCGATCCCTGGCGCTGATTATTACGCCACCCAGCTTGATCCATATACCGCGAGTTGTTGGAAGATCGAAATCCAGTTGACGTCTGCTGAGCATTTCTCTTCTGCTGATACGGATGAAATCGATTGCGAGACGATTGATTCCGAGGATAGTCTGCTCTGACAGGAGCGATAACGGTCGGCTCTGACTGCAAGTGTTTTTTTCTAAAATATTCTTCGTTCAAGCGGATCGTCTCTATTTCACGTACGTTATCCACTAAATCAGTAACAGACCCTCCTCTGTTTAGTATTTTCAGTGCTGCAGTACGAACCTCACGATTTTGTGCCTGCCCCGCGATTGTACCTATTATTTCTTCGGTCTCCTTACATTCGTTAAATTCACAAAGCCTGGCTTAATTTGTAACTTTGTTGACAAATTGCAAATCTGATTCGTCTGGTTTTTGTGTGATCAAAGTGAGTTTTCGCCGCTGCAGCATAATATCCGAACTCGACCCAAAATATACTTTTAAACGGTGCATCGCGTTGGAAAAAGGTTTATTTTCCTCGCTGGGGGAATCTTCTGTAGACTTTGTGTTTTTAAAAATTCCGAGCAACCGGGAGCCAGCTTTAACCCCAAATAGTATAAACTGAGTCGCTTCATCTTCGATTCCTGCCAGCTTCATCGAATCTATCAAGAGGTCTTTCCATGTATCAAACGACTGTCTAGTAATTTCACCGTCGTTTGTCAACGGAACGCATTCTGGAACATTTAATGAAGACACGGAAAGTTGATTCACCGATGTTACAAATCGGGATTCTTCGGGATTGAGTAAAATTTCGGTGCGTTGGGTACTCGATGACCTCGGTGCTTGGCCACTAAAGTCGACACTTCCCTCATCGTTAGTGTTGTTCGCCTTTTCCATGCTCGCTTTCAATGCTTCGTTTTGTGCACGCTCTTGCTTCAGAGCCTGTTCCAATGCTAGCATACGAGTTTTTGTATCCTCCAGTTCTTTTAATAAATTTTCCACATCTTTAGATTTCTTTGACGCTTCTTTCTTCGTCATTTTTTCTTTTGGAGGTTTGTTTCTGAAAGATAAAACAGTTTCAACAGAATGTTAATGCCCATTACAAAAAAAAATTAAATCAGCTGATTTTATTATTGGTTGATGAGAAATCATCACTTCATCACTTCAACAAAAAAAAATGTCTTTGATGAGAACCTCTTTATTCATCCAACTTTATCTATCGTCAATACACTTGACCGCTTCTTTATCGGTACAAGCAAAAACAAAATCATTCTTCATCGCCCTTCCGTCGAAAAAATCAAAATCAAAATATGTATGGCACCTTTCTATTAGTCCATGCAATTTTCTCTCCATCGTTCTTCCATCAACAAGCTTCTGTGAAGAACATGCGTCCAAAACCGGTTTTTCATCGGTTCATGCAACAATCATCATGCTAATCGCTCTTCCGTCGATAAAATACCGAAAATGACACAATATGTATTCTCTAAATTGCATCAGCGCTTACAACTTTTCTCTTCATCGTCCTTCCGTCGAGAAGATTACTTTTTTCCTTACATATGTTTGTGTAAAACCGCCATACCATCGGTTTATACCAGAACTATCACTCTTCATCGCCCTTCCGTCGAGAAGAAAAAAACTATACCGTCTTTCCATAGGTCTAAACATAATTATTTTAACTTCTACTCTACGCCCTTCCGTCGAGAGAGAAAAAATACAAAATATGCTTACGCTTCACCGCCCTTCCGTCGGTTGAAGCTGTTGCACAAATGCACACTAGACCGTCTTTCCATCGGTCCAAACAATAATTATTCTAACTTCTACTCATCGCCCTTCCGTCGAGAGAGAAAAAATACAAAATATGCTTACGCTTCACCGCCCTTCCGTCGGTTGAAGCTGTTGCACAAAATGCACACCTTATCGTTTTTCTCGAAAAAAAAACACAATTTCAAACTTACCGTGTGGGAACGTGATCTGCGCCATTGTCGTGAACCGATTGTGACTTTGAACTTTCGTGTCGTAGGCCTTTCCTGACCAAAGCTTCGCTCCATTGCTGCTGCTGCTGGATAGACATCAGTAGCGTCCCACGCTTTTCGTTTTTTTTCGCTGCATCCTGGTTGTCGGGTTTCCTCGCTGGCAAAGAAGCAGATTTCGGCTTCTTTGCTTTCTCGCCGCTTCCCATCGCCAAAGATCGTCCTTGGTTCTTCTCCATGGTGTGGTGCCGTTGAAATTCGTCACAAGAATGAGCCCCAGTAAGGCTAACACACGCTTATATAGCATTCCCCGCTTGCTTCATCACATGAACGAATATTTTCCCCTCAACAAGAATTCCCCTCAAACGAATGACAGTCCTATTAGAATATAATATTCCACTTCAACTTGCAAAGAGAACGGAAAGAGGATTTCTTTTTAGGGGAGTAAATGCTTACGTGTAATATCCTGATTTATTTTCATTCATTTAGTTTATTTATTTTTTTTTTTATTACTCCTGTGTTCTTGTCTCCCACACCCATCTTGCCAGTCGCGCCCCTGGTCGTCTTCTTTCTACCGAATTCTAGGCAAACACCATCTTCGCAGGGTAGTTTTCCGGCATTATCACAACATGCCTTGCCCAGCGTATCCGTCCAGCTTTGGCCGTCGTTCGAAAACTCCGTTTCATGCCCATAGAGAACATCCGGTCTGATGAGCGTTTGGTACAGGTTACACTACGTACGGGGGCTTAGTATAATCGACCGCAATTGCTTGTGGAGCCCATAGTAGGCACGACTTCAGTAATAATACGCCTTCGGATCACACGGCTGGTATCATTGTCCTTAGTAACCAGTGAGCCAAGATAGATAAACTTTTCGGCTACCTCGAACTCATCGCTGTCGATCGTAATGCTACTACCTACGCGTTGGCGGTCGGCTTCGGTTTTACCGGCTGACATATACTTCGTTTCGTCCGCTCGATTCATTACACCCTGTAGCGCAATGTTGAATAGCGGGCAGGAGAGACCATCACCCTGTCGAAGCCCCTTGCGAGATTCAAATGGACCCGATAATTCACCCGAAATCCGCACACAGCACTGCGTCCCATCCACCGTAGCTTTTATCAGTCTTACCAGCTTCCCCGGAAAGCCGTTTTCGTCCATGACCTTCCATAGTTTTTTTTCGGTCGATAGTGTCACACGCGGTTTTGAAGTCGATGAATAAGTGGTGCGTGAAGGTTCTGTATTCCCGTCGTAGATCGTCCTTCCACAAAGCCAGCTTGATAGCTTCCCACAAATCTGTTGGCTAGCGGTGAGAGTCGGCGGAAAATTATTTGGGAATAAATCACTTTGTAGGCGATATTCAATACGGTGATCGCACGATAGTGCCCACAGTACAATTTGTCTTCAACGTTTGTCGCACTGACGGGATCGCTTTCTTCGTCATAATGGTCATTTGTCTGGACGCTAGGGATGGGCGATGCTTGTATCGATACCAGCGGTATCGATACATGGAGCCAAAGTATCGAGTATTTTGGCATCGATACTTGTTGCTAGCGATGAGTAGCGGTATCGATACTTGGCCAACGATACTTTGAAACGATACCGACACCACAGATGCCTTCTATTGGGAATACGCAATACCAGTTTCGATGCCAACGGCATCGATACTTCGGCCAAAAGCATCGAGTATTTTGGCATCGATACTTTCTATACCGATACCACGATACTTGGTATCGTTTTGTGCAAAAGTATTCGAGTACTCAGGTATCGATACTTCAGACAGTATCGCCCATCCATACTGGACGCCATTCAGGTGTTCGTCGAAATGCTGCTTCAACCTTTCGGGCACCTCACGATCGTCCGTCAAAATACTATCATCTTTATCCCGGCACATTTCGGCTCGTGGCACAAAACCCATCGGCATCCCGCAGAGCGTTGGGTTCTGGTAGATCTCTCGCGTTTCCTGAGAATGATGCTGCTGTTCTAGCCCAGCATATTCCTCCTCCTCCTCCGGAGCTTTTTCTCCCGGAAGATTTGGGTTTACTGTGTCTTCTACTGTCCGTGTCTCACTATATACTGACGAGTGGTACTGCGCATCTTGCAGCAGCGTTCTCCTCATCCATAACCCTCGTACATTTGTCGTGGAATCACTCGTTTCGTTGGGTTCGTCCATGCCCGTTTCGTTGGGTTCGTACATGCCCGACGACGTTCTCGGCTACACTTTTGATGGCTGTTTCAATGGTTTTCCAATAGTCCTCGAGAGGAGTTTCCTCCAGCTGGTTCTCTTCCGGCAGCGCGGTTTCGAGCGAATACGCGTAGTTTTCGGCGACGTTAGGTTGCAATCGTTAGTCCGTTTTCGTCGCGTGGGTCTGTATCCACTGTTCCGGTCCGAATTTCTCTGTTCCTTGTTCATAACTTGGGTGAGTGCTTTACGGTAGCGGCTTGTGAGGTTTGCGTACAAACCCCCTGTCTCGCCGGAGGGCCATCGTGCGCAACACTGTTTGGAGTCCCACATTGACATGAGGGCATGGTAATCGGCCGCCCCTAACCTAGACTACGGACGCCGTTTAAAGCCGCTTCTAACACGGAGGACACATGCTTGAAAACTCAAATGAGCCCTCCTTCCTGACCTGTCAGCATACGACTCAGTTCCCGCCGTGGTTACCCGATCTCTTCCCCCCCCCCAATTGTCAAAGCAGAGCAACATCTTTTTAAATTTCTTTTAGAGTGTGGAGTGTGTATTGTTTTTGGAAGGAAAAAAATTATCTACAACTTCGCTGAAAACTCGATACCGATTAAACAGACCGTTTAGTAAAAATGTTTCTATCATTATGAATTTTTGATTTTTTTTAACTATATACTTGGTTGGTTGGGAACTATACTTGGTTGGCTCACAGTGTGTAGTTTTTGTAGAAATAAACTCATGAAAAGTGAGTTTTTTGAATCCTTTAATCATCAACACTTTTTTACATAGCTTCTCACAAATAAGTGATTCTTAAAGAAAAACACGTAGCACAAAATGGCATCTTTTGCCAAAAACTTTTTTCGGAGATGATAAATAAATAACGAAGACAGATAATTGAGTTTGAAAAATTTCTCATGGAAAGTAATCATGTTAGCTACCTCGCAAAAAAACTTCACGTGTTAACCGGAAAATTCGCCATAGCGGACGAAAACATGCGTGTAGGCATAAAAAACATTTTCATTCGTCGTTTTACTATAAATTTCCCCGTTCACGGCCAGTCTGGAGCGAAAGAAGAATAACTTTGACATAGTTTTCACATTGATTGTCAACCTTCTTGGGGAACTTGGTGTGTGGAATAAATTTCACCTCAGTGCTCACTTCCTTCGTGGCGGAGGTAAAAAACGAAGTGCCCTGCCAGTCGGTGCCATCCAGAGAGCGACAGGGCTCGTCGTCCATCACTACCGCCACGTAGTGATTTGCCGGGATAAACGACTTGACCATCTTATTCAGGCGCTGCCGCTGCGTCCTAACATGTATGTCTATGTTCGCCAGGTACTTTTTCACGGTTTGGCCGGTAAAATCGACCTCCTGGCCGAGCGCACGTAGCGATGTAGCCACTTCTCCCTCGGTCTTTCTCTTCAGCAACCTTTGGAGCTTCTCGTTGCTCAGGGTCATCGGCCGTCCGGTTTAAATGTTTTCTTGTCGTTTGCTTAAATGTAAGTGGAATGAAATAGGATTAGCCTTAGGATGGATTTCAGGAAAACGTATGCATATAAGTAACCTGTGGGGTAGGTCAAGGCTCGCCAAGACATCACGACCAGAGATAATTTAGACCTGGCGTCACAGTGTACAGGGCATGACCAAACAACGTGCTCTATGTCGTGATAACCTTCACCACAGGGACATATAACCAGAGCCGGATTAAAGGGGGGCCCAGGGGGTTCAACCAAAGGTTCGATTTACAGCGAAAAAATTTGAACAGACCTTTTCAATCTGAAACTTTCCTTCAGTGTTATTCTTTCGCGAGCGCCAATGTCACAATTACATCCATAAGAGTTCATCTTGGATTCTCTTGGAATGACACACATTTGAATCGAACCAGATCTGAAAAATGGATTAGAAAACGATTTAGTTCTGCTTTTTTTGTTTGCTAAGAAATTTCAGAGTCCAAAGAATAGTTCATTTGAATTACATTCATACAAAGTGATTGTGAACAAAAATATGCAAAATGTATTTGTAAACGCTGAAATTGCGTTGCGGATTTATTTGAGTCTAATGATCTCGAACGCAACTGGGGAAAGGTCTTTTTCGAAGATGAAACTGATTAAAAATAGGTTGCGTACGACAGTGAGGAATGAAAGGCTATCAAACTTAGCATTGTTGAGTTGCGAGTACGATATACTGAAGGAGTTGAATGTTGATTATTTAATTAATAACTTCTCTGCAAAAAACACATAAGAAAAATTTCTACAAATTTTTGGTAACTATTCAATAATAAATAAATGTTTTTAACTCTTACGATAAAAAACGGTTTAATTTTATTTTGGGGCCCCCACAATCGTAAATCCGGCTCTGCACATAACACGTTTCGCAAACCCAATACGACGGAGATGCACGTCAAATCTGTAGTGATTGGTTATAAGCCGAGACATCACGCAAATGAAATCCCGACCTGCGTCCAAACCCTCGAACCACGGGCTCGTCGATAACTTGGGGATAATCGAATGTAACCACTCAGTTACCCTCTGGTCCAAGAATTTTGCCAACTAATGATCATGTTCTGACACACAAATGTAAAAAATTCATTAAATGTAATTAGTCTTTCATAAATTTCACCGTTTGATACGACCACCTTAGATAAGGAGTCCGCTTTCTCATTGTCCGGCATCGAGCAGTGAGAAGGAACTCACACTAAGGAAATCTGAAAAGATTTTTCGGGTGAAGCAATCTCTATAAAAGTGGTATCAAAATGTATGAGGACCGCTGCAATAAGTGCATTACTGTAGATGAAGACCACGTCAAAGAATTAAACTGTTTTTGACGTAGAACTACATCTCTCAGAAAGTTCGTCTACATAGGGGTGTGAAATGAGAATCTAAAAACGAAAAAAGGGAAAAATATGTCCAATTTCAGATGCTAATAGATCGGTTAGTTTTCAATTGATTTCCTTCGTCCTTACAGCAATCGATTGCACAATCGTCTATGCATCCGTCCAAATGCAAAAAATTGTAGTTTGGTCATTCGAACGAAACGCAGATTTCGATCTTCTGATTGGTCGCTTGATGTTTGCTTTCCCTAGCGCGGTCGATAGAATTATATATATATAAAACCGGGAATGCACTTTTTGGGATATCTAAGAGCCTGATTCTGCTCAAGCCAATCAGTTTACTAGTTGTTGGCCACTAGGATGGTCCAAACTAAGCAGCAGTGGGTAGCAGCAATAGCAGTTTGTTGCGACACTTGCTTTGTTGTATTCGGGAGTGATCGCGAACTATTTAAATGATATACGCTAAGATTATGATAGACTATCTTCTCAATATGAATAACTTTTATTCAATATTTATTAGTGTATATCTCTGGAAATAATGTCTACAAAATTTAAAATGGAAACTGGGATCGATTTACGGCCTATTTATATCATTCCGGTTCCGGCTTACTCATGTAAGCTGGTATTTGGCCATTTTTGGCTATTTTCTAGGAAAATTATTTTTTAAGTGTTGGATAAAAATTATTGTAATTGATCACTCTCGATTACAACAATGGAAGTAATGTAATACACTAAAGTCGCTTTTTACGCGGGGGATACGTGCCGCGTAAAAAAAAAACCGCGCAAATTCCGGAATCCGCGTAAAAAAAAACCGCGTAAACTCCGGAATCCGCGTAAAAAAACGCGTAAATTCCAGAATCCGCGTAAAAAAACGCGTAAATTCCGGAATCCGCGTAAAAAAACCACCGTTAATTTTGCATTCCGAGTGAAGGGAAACCGAAATCCGGGCAAAAAAATACCGCGTAAATTCCGGAATCCGCGTGCAAAAAAACGCGTTAATTCCGGAATCCGCGTAAAAAAAACCGCGTAAATTCCGGAATGCCCGTAAAAAAAGCCGCGTAAAAAAAAAAACCGCGTAAATTCAATCTTGTGGTCGTGGTTTCGCATTCGTTTTCATAAAAATTTATCGTATATTTTCATTAATAAGTCAAAGACTCTTCTATCCATGTAGTAAGGGCTGTGTTAAAGAAGACATATTGGTTGTTTCGTTGATTTAGTCAATGCTTGTTTTTTATCAAATCATCAAAAGCGTATTCCCAAAATCCAACTATTTTTAGCAACGAAATCGAATCGTAAAGATATTTCTGATCGATTAAAATGATCGAGTCGCTGAGCGTTGTCCATTGATGTGAACTTTTGTAATAATAGTTTTTCATAGTTGCATTGTTAAATTCTCATTTTACTTCCGTACCGTCCTGCACGAGGAAGTCTTACGTAAAAAAATGCTAAACGTTTCCGCTACGGTCCGTAAACTTCTATGATGAGCGTGAGCCTGATCTAGTCCAAACTCCTGTTGCAAATCAGTACCGAATGGATGGTGCATGGAGTGAAAGTTTCGTAATTAGTTTGCCAAGCACTTTCGTGGTTAGAAAACTTCTGGTACATGATGTGCTTACGTTATGTGTAGTTAATTCGGTATGCTGGTGGGTGATTATAGCGGAGAGATTTCATGTGCCGTGTTCAACTTTTGTAAAAGTTAAACGTTCAAATGTTTGTATCCGTCAACTGTAACAAATTGAATTTTATCAGTTTGCTAGCTTAAAATTACATTAGTTTTGGGAGGCAAAAATCAACCGTCATTTCGAAGAATAGAAAATATTGCTTGTAAGTTAACCCATTTATACTTCACATCAAATTACATCGATTCCCCTGTTTGCGTGAATTCTGCACTGAAAATATATTTTAGTTTATTCCACGAAAACGTATGTTTTATATACAAAACCTTTTGTTGTTTTCTGCAACGAAACCAATGCGTAATAAATATGAAGGTACTTTCGTCAGAACTGTCAAGACTGTTACAGATTTATATTCGTATACGTAACGAAAGGTTTTGAAAATAAACGCAATCAATCGTACAAAAAAGGCTGCATAATGTAAATAGTACGAAAAATTAGTAAGCTCACGCAAATAATTCGTACAATAAACGCTGCATAATGTAAATAGTACGAAAAATTAGTAAGCTCACGCAAATAATTCGTACAAAGAACGCCGCATTATGTAAATAGTACGAAAAATTAGTGAGCTTACGCAATAATGTGTACATTATACGAAATCAAAAATAAAAGAGAGAAAGAGAGAGCTTGATTGATCATCGCCGGTTTTTTCACAACGCGATTATAGTTCTATCGATTGCGAGAGAGCGACGACGCGCGCCTTCCAACTCAACCCCGGAGACGTACAAATGTTCACGGAAGTTATTTCAAATACGAAACCTGAGCGAAGGGTAAATGTATCGCGGCGGATCTATCGATGCGAAAGTGATGTTGTTCTAGAAGCGTATAAATGTTCTCTAACCTCATCGTGGGAAAGTAACGGATTCGGACCAAATAAAGGAGTGGAGCTCACGACCATCTGCTTGTCAAAGCGGACCCTGTAACCATGTGGCTACCAGCACTGTTTATACGAAATCAAAAATAACAGAACACCTTCAAGTAATTACTCGTTGTTATTCACGTTCATACGAAAGTACATTCGTTAATTGGACAAATTATGCGTGAGTTGCAGTTCCATTCGATAACTTGCAATACGAATGTTCTATGAAATCAACAAAAGTGCGGTACACTCTACGAAATTCATGTTTACGAAATGTGCGTGAGTGGAATAACGAAAAAATATTTGCAGTGTGGTATATCTTTAATAAGTATTGAATATGAAGGTACTTTTATCAGAACTGTCAAAATGGTTGCAGATCTCTATTCGTATACGTAACGAAAGGTTCAAGAAATGAACGCAATCAATCGTACAAACAAACGCTACATGATGTAAATAGTACGAAAAATTAGTAAGCTTACGCAATAACATGTACATTATACGAAATCAAAAATAACAGAACACAAAAAATTCGTTCAAGTAAATACTCGTGCTTCCGTTTTTTTTTGCTCGTTGTTATCCACGTTCGTATGAAAGTACATTCGTGAATTGTACAAATTATTCGTAAAGTTGCAATTCTATTCGATAACTTGCAGTACGAATGTTCTATACATCCAGCAGAAGTGCTGTACAATCTACGAATTTCATGTTTACGAAATGTGCGTGCAGAGAATAACGAAAAAATATTTTCAGTGTGTAAAGAGTAAATCGCTACACAACCACAGCAAAACGCTCGTCAATTTTACTTAAAAGCCATTATGGGTCGTCTGGTGTTAATAACATCAGTCAGTGCATTGTTATTAAATGCACACAAATTAGCCCTCTCCGCTGCCTTACCTGCAGTCTGCTGCAACGGCGTGCTTTTGTCAGCACGAAACGCTATTGTCTGCACTTTGTTTATTAATAGACTATGATATCAAATTATATTTTTCCCTCTCTTCCTTACTAAGGCACCAGCCCAGTCAGGCAGCCACACAATGAACAGTTTAGAGCTTTCTCGCAACAACTAGTTGGAAGTTCAAGGTATCAGTTTGACGCCATATTTAGGATTGCATGAAAGCACGATCCTGCACTTTATACGATTATGTACAGCATCAGCGCACGTATCGTAGATGGCGACAATGATGCGTGGGTGACGATGATTATGACGGTTATAAAATGTACTTGAATTATAGTACGGTTATAAAATGTACTTCAATTAAAATCACTGTGGTGCCGGTATCCCAACCGCACTAGTAAGAGCAAGCGCACCGGTGAGTCGCCATTTGAGTTGCTATTTTCACAACGCTGGCCGTTGCTATTTTGGATAGCAACCGATGTTCGCACCGGTCGTTGCTATTGGGGATTACCAATTCATCTATTTCTTTTTAACGCCGGCAGTTGCTAATTTCTAAAGACCGTCACTAGCTAGCATTAGCAAAATGTTCGTGTGTGCCGTATTTCCCAAAAATTCTGCGCATCTAGTAATAACCAATTTATTTGTCCGTCAATTGTTTCCGGAATGATCTGCGTTCTTTCTGCTTCATAAAATATCCCCTTTTATTTCATGCAACTCTGTTTTAACTTTGTTACCGTCCTCCCAAATTATCGATAACACAATTCTGTTGCAGGTTTCTTCGTTTGTGCGAGCATGGATTTTTTTATCCTTGTATGTTTAATTTAAGTAATTGCGTTAGACCGTGGAACGTTTCGCAACGTTGCCTTCAATAACTATTATACTAACGTCGCTTTTTACGCGGTTTTTTTTCGCGGGTTTCTTTTTACGCGGCTTTTTTACGCGGATTCCGGAATTTACGCGGTTTCATTCGAGGATTCCGGAATTTACGCGGTTTCATTAGGCGGATTCCGGAATTTACGCGGTTTTTTACGCGGCATGTATCCCCCACGTAAAAAGCGACTTTAGTGTATACTCAAAATTGGCGAACTGTATTTTGTATTTTGTGCTGTCTCGATTCCTACAATTTGCTATTAATATCTGCAAGTTTGCAGCCAAACAAAATTTAAATGTAGAACGCGGAAATTGTTCTCGAGTATTTGGTTGATTCTAGTGACGAAGAAAATGATTTCGCGAAACAAATCTTTTTATACGCGAGTATGAAAAGGATTTTTGGAAAGATTCGCGAGTGGTTCTCAGTCTGGAAAACGGTAAAATATTGACCGCTATGCTGAGGAAGTTTGCCATCCAGCGTTTAAACAATGTTTTTTTTTTCGGAAACACCGGTCTATACCGATGACCATTTCCGACGCTGCTTTCGAATTCGTCTCAAGTTGTTTTCGAAGATTGAAACAGCTGTAGATGCGAAAAATGGTTTTTTATTCAACAATTGAACGCAACGGGAAACTGAGACTAACATGCCTTCAAAAGAGTCAGCAGCAATAGTCGGTAATACTCCCGAGCAATTCACTCAAACCTTCCAGGTTTGTTTTTTTTTTGTTCACACAACATTTATTTGACACGGCACAATAATTCCAGGTTTGTTGAAATAATGACATGGTTGACCAATCTTGTGAGGACTTGAGCTTTATGCTTCGTGTAGATTAGAGTGCCAACCAAAATGGTTAATTTAAAAAAAAAAACTATAAATGTTTACCCGCCCGAAAAAACACTTTGTGTAAAATTTCAGCTCAATCGAAATTAAAATAGACTGGTCCACGCCGATACTTGCGTCCTACGACGTGTTTAACCAAGGCAAAGCGTTTCGTCTTCCGGGGCCGATAATATATGTTCGAAACACTCATTGTTTTCATAATATTGTTACGAACATTTACCATCGAGCACAACAAAACAAACAACATTATTTGAGAAAGAGAAAGATCAACCATCCAAAGGGAATAAAACAAACAACAGTTTGACATTATTCATCAAATAGCAACGATGCGGCACGTTGCTATCGCGTTGCCAAATTTAATAACTCGCTACTACCCGAGGTGGGGATTACTATTTCCCAAACCAACATAGCAACGCCCGGTGCGGTTGCCGCGTTATGGTGGGAGTTGCCAAACTAGCTTTAAAAACTTCAATTTAGCCACTGGAGGGCTTGCTCTAAGCAGGTAAGTCCTTTTCGTTGCTGAAGCTTTAAACCAAAAAGTAAATTGGACACTAATTGTAATAAATACCAATCTTATGATAACATTGTTGAACGACATTTGCTTCCTAGTAACTTTAATGCGGTACTTCTTCTGTCCAGACTCTACTGGTAATGTCGGTTTTACAAATCACTGGCTTGATATAATTCAACAACAGCTTATCTTTTTCTTTCAGCCATCTACCCAACAGCGAAGATGTAGAAGAACATCCTCAAAAAACCAAAAAAAAAAAAAAACAAATGAAACGAATATTTCGCTTGTAATTCGTACCATAGCCATTTTTTTTCCAGATAACAAGTTTTTTCTGCCGGGTGTGACCTAACAAGAGGAAAGACGTGGCCTGTTGAAAAGCAGGCGTTTTTTACCAAAGGACACAGAAATTTTATCCGAATCTTCCAGACCAGCCTTCCTTTCTGTTGGTTGACCAGCGAAGGAAGAAGCGCAATTATCATAAATTATTAGGCGGAGCAGGAAGTGTAAATTATTATGCTTTCCTCCTAACAGCAACTGAAGTTCCTTCGAAAGTTCATTTCATAAAAATAGAACAGAGGGGCTAGTGGCCTCAAAATGTAATGTAATCTTCATTCGTAACAGTGAAACTTAAAAATATGTCGTCTATTAATCCTCTAAATAAATTTTAAACTATAAACTAAACTTTGATTTCGTGATTCCGTCAAAGTTTGGAAAGTTTGAAAATTCTATTGTTCCATTAATCACTCAGATTGTTTTAAAAACTGTAAAAATACGACTCCAGTGTCAGTCAGAATGATAAATCAAACTAAGTTTCCGCGATGTAAAAGAAAGATCTTTCCTAGCGACGGCACCATCAAGTTTCTGCTTTCATTGTGTATTTCTACCGTGATTTGTGAGTTACAAATGTAAGGCTATCAGTACGCTTCGTTCAAAATTTATCGTTTTAATTTTATAACTCATGAAAAATAATATACATCGTTTCACTGTATATGCTGTGCTTCTAGATTTTTGGAAAAGTACTTTAAATATATCACCGGACTAGGTTGGATGTCGTTTCCATATAACAGATTTTAAACAGGACATAAACAACATGTACCATTATTCTAACCGACAGCTTTGGATGTCGTAACATGACTCAAATCAGGATTTATTTCCCTGTGCAGGCATATTTGCCAGAATCAATTCTCCATCAATTAACAACCGACTGCCGATAGGGTCATCAATCGATGGTAAAAAATTAATGCCCAGTCACCGTGTACATTATATCGGCTTGGAATGAAAAACGATTGCCTGATACTGAATGGAACAAAGAATGGTTTTATCGACAAAGCGAATGGATTCCCAGTCTTTTCGCATCAAAAAACCAATGATTGGCAAGTGCTTTGAGGATTTTAACGAATCAAATCATAATTTATGAACATTCACTAACGTTTTTTTCTGGAAAGATTTTGTTGCACTCGGGCTGGTTTGGGTTGGGCTCAAAATACATCAGACGTAGGAAACATTCACGGCACGTAACTGCCACCAATTTCGAACTAATCAACAGGTGTTCCACCCTTTCCGCTTAGGTTGTGTCCCTCCTTTCTCTTTCGCCCATCTGTGACCAAACCATCGCTCAACATGAATCAATTTATAGCGTGAGTGTGCCGCCGGAAGGTTGCTAACGGAAGTATGAAATGTACGAAAACATCCCATTTGTTATTAGTTGTGGAGTGATTTACGACCGATCGCGTGCTAGCCCGGGACGGTCACACACTAATCGTGACAGAAATAACGCTGTCAACCCGATAACGGAGCGGTAGCATCTATGTTCGTACCGTGATGTAGCCATTAGCGGCAAAAAATGTGATCATTGTTTTTTTTTGCGCATCTGATTACTTTCCGTGGTTGGTTTATGTACACACTATGATTTCGCCTTTAATTTGTCGGCCGGGGAAAAAAGAGGCCGTCAGTGAAATACGTCAGTGATGTGCGAAAATCGGCTTTAATTTCTACCGATAATTGCTTTTATATGGTTGCAATAAATGATGTCGTAATATTTTGGCAATGCATGCCTGATACCAACAGGAAATGAAGCGAGGGATTGACGAATCCCGCTAATTTGGTGAATTGTATCTCGCCGTAAATAATACAACATAAGGTTTCATGTATTTTGCTACAGGGTGAATCGAATCGAGAGGTGCGCTTTAGAAAAAGGGTCCCCTATACATTAATTTACCCTATTTTCAGTTTCATGAAGGAGTCATATCCAGACCTAAATATTCTCCTTTTTCACGAATCATTAATAGAAAGTCAAAAAGTGTTCTTAATCACACCTGAATATTTATACAGTCAAATTAAAAACTACATTTTAGTTGGGTAAATTAACATATGAGCCGTTGTGGAACACAGTGGTCTAAAGATTATTTGTTTCGAAAATGAGTTTTTTGCATAAACCGCATCTACTCAAGAAGCTGAAGTTGGTAAATTAAGAAAATTTGGTCATTTTGTTTCGGAACAGAGTGGTCTATGTACATAAATGGGTGTAATACTATCACGGAACACGTTGCATGTAGCATATAACATGTGATAAGTAACATGTCACTTGTTTTGTACATGTCACACGGGATATTTAACATATTACACGTAATGTAACACGAAAAATGTAACATGTGAAATATTATGTAAAATGTACCATGTTGTGTTACATGTAATGTTACACGTGACATCTTACATGTGAAATGCTGTACGTATCATATAACGTGTGACACTAGCCATTTTATACGAATTACCGTCATTTTCCTTGTCATTTACCACGTTTTTGTACATAGACCACTCTGTTCCGAAACGATTCTAGGATTCCAGTGAATATATTTATGAAGTCAGTGTGCCCCATGTACATTGATGAGATAAAATCACTTATTTCTTAAAGAAACTGTTAATTTCATGTATTCCCATGTTAAACCACTTCATAACTTTTATATTAGAACATTTTGTTTGAAAGAATCCGTTGAACAGAATTTTATTCAGAGATTTTTCGAAAATTACTTCTCCTGAAAAATTTGCCCAATGGCACATTGACCACTTTGTTCCGCAACGGCTCATATAGTGAACCTTTTTCCTACAGTGGACCACCCGCCAGATTAACTCAATTTATACGACAATTTAAGAAATTTTCAGGAAACTCCTATCGGGAAACATATTATTCAGCCAATTTGCATCACAAACATTCATAAATTCCGATTTATGTTAAAAGAAATTGTTTTAGAATGACAGGTGGTCCACTATCACGTTAATAAAGCAAAAGGGTCCACTATAGGTTAATATACGTTTATAAACATTTCCAATTCATTGGAACGAGAGAAGTGAAAAACATTACATCAAAACACGATTATCTTGTTTCGCCTTCTACTTTGACTTTCTATTTGTTTTAGGTTTGGCCTTTTTTCTTCTCTCGTTCCAATTTCTTCTTCAGGAATTCTTCCTATTTCTTTTGTTTCAGCAATTTCCTTCATCAAATCCTTTTGTCTTATCTTTGTTTTTGCCTGGTCCTTCTTATCCATTTAAACCATTTTAAGCTGGTGGCTACCGAAGAAACTTTTTGAATTTAATACTTTTTATTATTTTTTGACGTGGGACTACGTCTTTGTTTACTATGCTGAGATGCATTCTGTAAAATTGGAAATGAAACTTTTATTTTATTTTTATTTTTTCATTACTTTATTAGGGTAGCTTTCAGCCACAGGCTGGTTCGCCACTATAAAATAAAACTGGCAAATGTTGCGTCAGATTTCAAACGTTAATAACAGTATAACCAAATGATAGATAACTATAACCTATATGTTGTTGGATAGATAAAATGTAAAACAATTTTGTAATATGCTAGTTATCACTCTAATTCCATTGCTAAGCGGTAAAATTGATAAAAATCTTCAATGACAAATTTACGCGAACAATGAACCAATTACATGCAAGCGTTCCTAGCACAGACGACGTGAATGGACACTCACCGTTCCCTGTGATATTCTCTGTATCAATATCGAAAAAAAAAAAATTGACAGAGTCTCCCCATCCCAATAGGTCAATTTATTTTTGCTTCCATGAGCTTAGATTAATATGATGTCTCGAAGGTAAAAACTTTCCAAAAATTTAAACCTGCTGTCAGAACGGAATAAAAACTGATGTCTTGAAAGAAAACTTGCTGGTATGAGCAACAGTACCAGTGGAGCAGAAAGCCGCAGGTCTCTCGTCGTCTATGATTGCAGCGGTACTCTTCGTACATTTCAGCGGTACACTTCCATTCGTACTACAGCGCGCGGTACTATTCGTATTGCAGTGGTACACTTCTGTTCGTACATGGTGATTGAAAGTTTATCTCATAAATATGATTACCATAAATTACTCAACAAGAATTTTACATTTTTATACGGTTATATTTATTATATTTTATATTCGATATCCACTCAATAATCGTGACCGGATAGTATCGAAAGATTGAATTCCCAAACATACAAATTTATAGAAGAGTAAGAGCCGGTGAATGCTTGCGAATTTTTAGTCCATTTACTAAGATTCATTCCGATTTTTTTCTTGAATTTCAGAATTTTTAGATGATAATTTATTATTTTAAACTTTTCCATGATAAATGTTTATTAGCTGTCTTCGTAATACAGCAAATGTAATTGTAGGCAAATGAGAAAAATTGTCACGCAAAAAACAAAAATTGAATTGTTGATTGCTACGATTTGTTGCTTAAATTTGTTGGTAATTTTGTTTAACATATCTTCTTATGTTTGCCAATTAATGAACTTTCGTGAAGGGCTCCCATATTATTTTGAAAATAAGATCCATATTTTAAATTTGATTTAAGCAGAGTTAAATAAGACAAAACCATTCATTATGATAACGTAAGTATTGTTGGATTTGGTTTTTGAGGTTATAGAGTTAATTCTGATTTTGACGCATTACGAGAAATTCTTGGTGCTGCTTCAACAAGAACGATAAGCTTGTGCTTTGTCAAATACATGTTGTTTGCCCAAAAAATTCTACAGGCATAATATCGCCAAATATAACGATATTTTTTCGAGTGTTGTTGAATATATTTCTAAAATAGTGGAAATCTATTTTTAGTTTTTTTAAGAGCAGGCTGAAAATGCAAGTACGTAACTCACCGAGCAAACACATTGATTCTGTCTGCGGGCTCTGTATATTTTGGAATAAAAAAATCCCTTAATTACAGTGTTTAGTCCCACGTCACCATTTCATACAGCCCTGGGGCTGTATACCTAGTAGTATTTTTTGTCGGCTAAGGTAAAACTACTTGGGATGACCACGTCCTTCAGTGGATCACTGGTCTGATTAACTCAGTTTATGCGGAAACTTGAGAGATTTCCAGAAACCTTCATCGAGAACTGGAATATGACCACTTTCATCAACAGCAAAGTTCTCAGAAAAGCTGCTGTCTTGGCTGAGGGGTTTCGTAAACATTAGATTTTCGGTTTGGTTTTTAAGAATTTTTACAAATATTAAAAAACGCCAGTTCTTCCAAAGAGCCACACCAGGAAGACTTGAGATAGTTTTCAATGGACCTAGATAACATTTCTTGATCCAGCTTATTTCAGTGTACGTGAGATGCTGATGGTTATTAATTACTTCTACTTGGAAATGATTTAGGTAGTCCTCGTGTTTTTCTGATCTTCTTGACGTACTTAGCAACTGTTTTAGTGAGGTTGGACTCACTGACCGGAAATCCTACTCTGAGCACCTAGAGTACCATAGAACGGGGTGAAATTGATCAATTTTTATAACAATTTCCAATTAACTAGCTTCATGTACGTTTTTTCCCGAAATAGTATAATTTTAAAACAAGTACTGGTATGTGCTCCAGTTAACCTGTATGGCTATTGGTGAAATTTCTATCGTCTACTTCATGAAATAAATTCGATAATTCTATTAGGTACTATGAGGTAAATTGGGGTGAAATTGATCACCATTGAAATCCATAAATTCTTTTGGCAATGTGCTTTTTTTCGATATGCTTAAGATAAATGATGATTTCTGTACTGAAAAATATCATTTACAGCTAGTTTGGAAACGAAAATAACGATATTTCAGGTTAAAATTTGTTTATTTTGGTTCACGAGTTGTTTGTTGCTAAATTTGCTCTTATTTTATCGTCGTTAGACCGATTTCAATTCGGTTTGTCGCAAAAGCTCAAAAACTTGCTCTGAAATCGAAATCTTTGTAGTTTCCTGCGAATTCGTCAGTATTTCTCTAATGGTATGGAATGATCATTGTTGAAAATTACATTTTTTGAGCTTTTATCAAACTTTATTCACTTCCCCAAATTTAACGTGATTAAGCCTCAACTAAGATTAGTTTAAGTAAATTCAATACTTTTTTTTGTTATTTGGAAACTTGTTTGATCAAATTTGATTGAGTTTTGACTGAGTTAGAAGATTTTTTCGAAAATATGAAAAATTGCACCGAGAATGCAAGGGTTTAGGGACACGTTAACATTGCCTATTGTTGTAAGAGCAATATCTTTTGACTAGTATTTTTCATCACGAATTTTCAGGTGATCAATTTCACCCCATTCCACGGTATCCAATTGAATATTTTTGTTTCTTTGGATGAAAAATAGTATTTGATCCTGCTTTGTTCGATTTCGGTGGCGTCCGAAATGTTGGAGTTGAACATCAAGCACGTCTCTACGGGATTCAAGGCAATCCTGCTTGTTACTCGTATAGAAGATGTGACAGACGACTCCATTTTGCTGCCATATTTGAAGAGCTCACCCAGTAGTCCGCTTTTGCTGTAATTCAATCTTCCGATCTTTCGTCCAACTTGACCAAAGTCACCGATGTGCTGTCTCAACCTGTCGATTATTCCGCTGCCACCACCGTACCAGAACATAACCTTTGTAATCTGCGCAGTTACAATTTCATCGTTGAGTGGGAAATTACTCTGCTATGTTAACCACTTACAACTATGCGCTGAATATCGTTCACGTAAATTTGTGTATTCGCACTCTTTTTCTGTTCGTGAACAATTTATTCGCGTTAGATAAGAGTAGCATTTTTTGTCATGTTTGAGAATAACTGTTTAGGGTTGGATAGGCTGGGATCCAGTCGTCTAAAACCGGTGCTGAATTGAAATGATTTTTTCCAAGGTGGCGGGGATATCTGTTATGAAACTAGGGAAGTGATTCTGTGGTAGTTAAACTCCCTCAAACACTCGACCTGTTTTGTTTTGTGCTTGATGCACCTTCTATACTCTTAAATTCTCCTAGTCAGCTACCTGGAGCTGGCAGGTCGCTACCACTGACGTGATGACACACTGGAGCCACACACGTTGCAGCTCCAGGACAATCTGCTGTGCTGACCGCTCCACATACCCGGGTATCGCAAATCATCCGAACTAAGTTGTCTGGAGTACTGCTTGATCTGCGCACTACATCATGTCACTCCTCGCGCGTATAATACAAGGAAATACGAAGAAGACGTGCTCAACAGTCTCTTCGGCATATACGCACTCGAGACACACGGAAGACCCCGCCTGTCCAAATCTGTGCAGATATTGCCTGAAGCAACCGTGGCCTGACAGGATCTATGTCAGGTAAAAAATGAAGGTAAAATTCAATTTGCCATGGTACCTTCTGACCCACCCGGATACCTCTGGAATAATTCGTGCATCCATCTACCCTTCCTGGAATTGGACCATTTCCTCTGCCATTGGGACATCGAGGATGGCTTTCGGATACCTCGCATGTCTCTTGTGTCACGTTGGTCGAAGCATTCTCTGTCCTCCTTGATGACGATACTGATAGGCATCATGCAGTTGAAGACCCAGATTGCATCGTATGACTCCGTACGATACGCACTCGCAACTCTCAGGCACATGAGTCTGTAAGTACTTTCCAGTTTACCACGATAGCTGTTAGTACTTAGTGCTCTGGACCACACTGTATAAGTATGGGGGAAACCACTTTGGTAAGAAGTCTTCGCTTATTGCCATAAACCGCTGAGATATTGGAGCTTCAGAGATCACTTTGAGGTAATCGTGCAGTCTCTGACTCTGACCACCGGCCTGTTACTCCGATTTACGGTTAATCACAACCGTGACCTCCGTTTTATGGTGCGCTAGCTCCAGTTTCCTGGAGTGCATCCAGTCTCCGACCTGGACCTCCTCGATCGACTCGCTGTAGACCTCTAGCGTTATGTTGTCTGTAAAACCGACGATCAAAACTCCTACAGGGAACTTGACTTTTAACACACCTTTATACATGACAATCCACAACAGCTTGCGGAACTCCATGATGTAAACTAGTACTTGATTCTTGAAGTAATTTTCCAGAATCTTGTACAGGTGCCATTAAATGCATTCTTTACGTCGAGCGTGATGATTGCGAAATAGCGAATGCCCCTTCTCTTGCGCTGGAGTGCTACCTTCACCGTCTTGGTGTCGGTGAGGATAGCATCCAGCCTGGATCGACCTTTCCGGAAACCGAACTGGTAACTTGCCAGACCCGTCTGTTGAGAAAATCCTCTTAGGCACATTGCCAGCAGTGTCAAGTGGAAAGGTTTCCCAGCCTTCGCCAAGAGGACAAGTTTTCGTTGCTTACACCTCTCCGTGAAGAGACATGCACTTCTGTATCCGGAACACAATTCTGTATCACAATGAGTTTCTCATTCGTAATCCTTGCTTCTTCCCTTGTCATCCTCGACATGACTGCTGTTGCCCTCGAATTGGATGACCGACAGGTTTGCAGACCATCCCTGGTATGTGTTTGCGATACCGGAACGTCAGACGTGAGACACCACCAATGGCGTTAGGCCCGTTAACTCCATAGATAACTGCTCGACCATCTGGGTTGACCTTTCAGTAGACCAACGTGGCGGTGCATAACAATGGGTATCTTCCTTTTAAGGTTGACACAACCAGAACTGAACGTCTGAGCGGATTAGTTTTGTTCGGCAGCGGAGTCAGCCTTTGCGGTATAAGTGAGTTTAGTCTCAATCGCGGTAAAAGATACACGCGTCGTTTTTTTAACGTGCGGAGTATTTTACTGTTTTATTTTTGCAGTTTGTGTCTCGTTTTAATTTTGTTCGAAGCTCGCCAATCGGGTAATCTTCAGATACTTACTTTACTTTACTTTACTTTACTTTACCTTGTTGGCTAACGGACCTTTCACCAGTCTAGGGCCGAACGAATTAGAGATGTCCAGCTTCTTCTGTCTTGGGCAGTCGTTCTCCAGTCTCCTTGTACACCAGCAGATCGTGCATCTTCTTCCACCGCGCTCATCCACCGCGTGCTAGGCCTACCACGGAGTCGACGGCTTCTTCCTGGTTCTCTACTGAAGATAGTTTTGGCGGCTCTCTCGTCAGGCATTCTGGCCACATGTCCAGCCCACTGAAGCCTGTCCCGCTGTATTACCTTCACTATATCAGAATGTTTGTATACCTGGTATAACTCGTGGTTCATGTGTCTGCGCCACACTCCATCTTCAAGTTTACCGCCAAGTATATACCTCAGAACTTTACGCTCAAAAACTCCGAGCACTCGTCGATCAGCTTCCTTCAGCGTCCATGTTTCATGTCCGTAGAGGGCCACCGGGAGTATCAGCGTCCTATAGAGCGCGTTTTGTGCGAGTTTGCAAACTACGGGATCTTAGCTGGTTACGTAGTCCGTAGAAGGCCCTGTTCGCAGCTGCAACTCGTCGTTTCACTTCACGGCTCATATCGTTGTCACATGTCACAAGCGTACCAAGATGAACGAATTCGTCAACCACTTCAAATCGTTCCCCATCTATCCCCACCTCAGCACCAACACCACGGGGACTCCCACGCTCTCTGCCAGCTACCATGTACTTCGTTTTGACAGAGTTAATAACAAGTCCCAATCTTGCTGCTTCCCTCTTAAAAGGTACGAAGGCCTCCTCCACGGCCCTACGGTTGATACCGATGATATCGATGTCGTCCGCGAAACCAAGAAGCATGTGAGATTTTGTGATGATCGTACCGTTTCTTTACACGTTTGCTGTTCGTACTGCACCTTCAAGGGCGATGTTGAATAGTACGTTAGAGAGCGCATCCCCCTGCTTCAGTCCATCCAACGTTACGAACGCGGCTGATGTCACTTCAGCTATCCGCACGCATGATTTCGGTCCTTCTAGTGTCAGTGCTTCTAGTGTAGGAAACACTCGACAGTTTATTTATTGGGTATTCGAGCGCAGGAAAACGGTGAAATACTACAAGGTATACAGCCCTAGGGGTTGTATGAAATGGTGACGTAGGACTAAATATATAATTTATGCTAAACTATTATTATACTAAAATACTAAATTATTATATGCTGCGCTAAACTGTTCATAGGTAACACTACCGTTTATTTTTGATAGTCGTTATTTTAAAACTAACGATGCATGAATACATGAAAATTTTACACTAGTAGTAGTTGCGAAAATACTCATAACTCTTATCTTCAAGCATCTATAGTTCTGAAAAGAACCGATTCCATAATATTCAGTTAGAAATTCGTGCTACAGAACGCTGATAATCGCACCATGAATATTTTGTTGGCCGCGCATAAAATTTGCTCTCCGCTGTGCCCTCCAGTAGCTGTGCTAGCAAAATATCCTGCATCGAACGATGGTAAGTGTTGCTGCCGTATGCAAAATAAAGGTGTAACATAGTTCCGCAGTGCCTGGAAGTTGACTCGTATGCAGCTCTCGTTTCTCAATGTCGCGTACCTTTAACAGCTGCACTGCTCTCGCTTATGTGTAACAAACTAAACTGAAGCTGAATTTTCTACACGCAGTCTTTTGTATCGAGGTCAGCGTAGATTTTAACCATTAAGGCGTGGCCACGTAGCTTATAGAAAGAAAGAGAAACAAACCAACACATCTTCAATACTACTGAGTGATTTTCATAAGCATCAAAAGAAAGTTTTTGCTTTCCCGATGCGAAAATCACTCTGGTTCTTAGATTAACTAATTTTCGTTGCTGATATTTGACTGATAACGGTGTTCGATGAACACAAACAAACAATTAAACCGGAAAATCACTCAATTTAGCAGTGAAAATTCTTGAAATGAGGGTTATATCTTGTGACAAACTATTCATAGGTAACACTACCGTTTATCTTTGGTGCATCCTGGTCGTTATTGTAAAAATGATTATTTAGAAATAGATGAACATTTCACACTAGTAGTAGTTGTGTAAATTCTCATAACTCTTATCTTCATCATCATCATTTCATAATCTTCAGCTCGAAATGTAGCTACAGAATGCTGATGATCACACCACCACCGGTAGCATCGATTATTTAGTTGGCCGCGTATAAAATTTGCTCTCCGCTGTGCCCTCCAGCAACTGTGCCAGCAAAATATCCTGCAGCGTACGATGGTTATTGTTGCTGCCGTGTGCAGAATACAGGTAACATGCTCCGCGGTGCCTGGAAGTTGACTCGTATGCAGCTCTCGTTTCTCAATGTCGCAAAGCTTTAACAGCTGCACCGCACTCGCTATTGTGGAACAAACTAAACTGAAGCTGAATTTTCCACACGCA
The DNA here is from genome assembly GCF_029784165.1 of Wyeomyia smithii. NCBI lineage: Eukaryota > Metazoa > Arthropoda > Insecta > Diptera > Culicidae > Wyeomyia > Wyeomyia smithii. The sequence goes on along the minus strand of NC_073695.1, from coordinate 199,744,915 downwards.
GTCTTTTGTATCGAGTTCAGCGTAGATTTTACCATTAAGGCGTGGCTACGTAGCTTATAGAAAGAAAGAGAAACAAACCAAAACAGTTTGTTGAGTCAAAATATGTAGGCAGTGGAATTTATTTCGTCCATGTTATTGTTATCTGTGCTTGGGAAGAAGCCAAGAACAAGGGAAATGTATGGGAAAGCTTGACCTTGGAACTTTTCACCTTTTTCCACCATTAAGCAGTAAAGCAACAATGTTGAACATAATATCAAAAAATTGTTAAACATTTTATCTATCCACTGACATATAAATGACTTAGATGCATTAAGTCGTTCGCTTGCTATAACCGTTTGAAATCTGACGCAACATTTGCCAGTTTCATTTTCATTTTCACAAAGTGTAATCTAGTATAGAAAACAAAGACGTAGTCCTACGTCAAAAAAATCGGGTAAAAAGCAACTTAAATGCACACTTTGACTGAGAAAATAATTCGAACGTGCACAGTGTCAGCCGTGCTACCAGAATTTCTCTGCCATAGTATCTTTCTCCGCAATGAAAATATTGTGCAACTTAATAGCTTTTTGGCTTTGATTGATTTTTTTTCTAGATAAAACCACTGATTGTACAATTTGAATATCAATCAAACACTAATTGATAACAAAATAAATTTAAAACAGCAATGTGCTGCCGATTTTTATATATTTCAGGTATCAAGAAACAATTTTAGAAATTGAAGTGTATATTTTTATTCATGATAACTAAAAATTTAGTCTCAAGTAAATAAATAATAATACTATTAGGTGGAGAGCAAAATCATTTCCAATCGCCTGGAAATACGCGAAAATTTAATCGACCATTTTTGATTTGAATTAAACTTTGCACACGTATTTGGCTTAGCAAACTGAGCATTTTTCACAGATGGAGAGATTTTTTACACCCATGAGTTTCATTCTAAAAGGGCGTATGCCTTTTGGCATAGGTTTTATTCGAAGCATTGTAGCCCAGAAACCGTTGGTTGTATAGAAAAACTGTCTGAGAATGAGTTGTAGGGAATTAAAAATGCACCATAAAAAAATATACACTGTACGAAAAAAAATTTTTTGACAAAAAAAAATTTAAAATAAACATTAGATTTCAATTTAAAAAAAAAGAGTTGATTTTGTTTTATTTTTTTTAAAGAAACTTGACGTTAATACGCAACTTTTTAAAAAAAGTCCAGGATGGAGAAATGAAAAATAATTTTTTATGGTAGATTATTTTTTTTATAAAAATTCTAATTTAAACATTTTTTAAAATATTTGTATTCTGATGATTTTAAAAGATGCAGAGAGTCATTTTGAATCAAAAAGCTCTTGGTAGTAAACATTCTAAAGGCATCGGTTTTCGAGTTATTTTAAATTTAAGCTCACACGTTTTTCTTAATTTGTCCATGGTTCTCCAGCAAAAACCATACCATCGGTCATTTGGCGCGATCTTGCTCTAGACTAATTCGTGTTTTTTTTTTGACACACGCCTAGTTGATCCAAAAAGGTTGGAACATACTTCAATTTTATCAAAGGTGTTGAGTTCATAGAGGAAACGTCAGTCTTCCGAAAGTGTTCGATAACAGCAAAGATAAAAACCCAGTGAAGATGACTTTCGGATAGAAGCTAATTTCCGAAACCGAGAGAATAGATGATTTTTTGACTGGCAAATACTAGACGTAGCTGAGACAGGCACTGAAAAGAAGATTTATCCTTGAATGGTGATGATGATAAAAACGCTTAGGCGTCGGACGATAAAGTTTTTCTCATTATGGCAGCGTTTTTTCCGCTCTCACATACCCGCTGACTACATGTCATGATACCATGAACTGGAAAGGTAACGTATTATGAGAAACATTTTTCTTCGAGCTGGATTATGAGTGATTACGCAGACCATCAACCTTGGGTCGCAAATCGCAGGAAGTAAATTAAATTTAGGTTAGCGCCCGAAAGATGTTTTCTTCACGGACTTTACTCCATTCAAAGGCAGTAGATTTTGAGAGCACCCAATGATTTCGAGAAAGATTTGAGCTCGAAGAGATTTCCGAATAAAACACAAACGATACGTACCTAACTTGTCATCAAAATCGAGCGGGAAAATAATATCTTGTTATTTTATGGCATGATAAATAAGTTCATCAGTTAATCAGGTATCCAAAAACATCTCGAAGCAAAAAGAGCATAAATGTACTGCTGAATCGTTTACATCATGCCTTCAGAAAACGTATTCCATTTAATGTGCGAATTAGAATTTGCGTTTCACACGAGCAGTCGGCAACTTTGTTGAACGTTGTCTTTTTTCTGCATTTTCCCCCCATTTTTTGTAACCACCGAACTTTTTATTATTTTGCTCAAAGTGCACCACTTCTAAATCTTCAGTAAAACCTCCAAGCCGTTTCACCATAAAACACAACCTCCGGCAGTCGGTCGGAAGTTCGCGTTTCGCAGTAGGTGGCTTTTAGCAAACAAAGTTTTGTTTTGCTTGCTTACGCAGCTCGCCCCTCCGTGAGGCACCTAAGACCTCTTGCCGTGCTGTGTCGAAATTGAATTGGCCAAATTTTTGCTTCGAGCAGTGGAAAACTTGAGTTTTGCAAAAAAATCGGCTCATCCAATTCGTAGCAATTTACAGGTCCAGTAGCAATCATAAATCAATTCTATGTTGGACAGTCTTTGGACATCATTTTTTAGGCAGGATTCACGAGCGATATGCGAGGCGCCAAAGCCACCGCACCGGCAGACTGGCGTCACATGCAACAAAAGCTGCCATGCATGGTGAATTTAGAGATGAAACTTATGTTGGAATACCTCAGGCAATCGAAATTGAATGGGAAAAAGCAGCTGGACAGCGACGAATATTCACATGGACACTCGCTGAATTTGTGCCGTCGGAGCGTATTAAATTGTATGGGTGACGATGCTTCCGACTGCTTCCGGTAACATTTTGCAAATGGCATGTTTTGTGACATTGAATAGCCGGAACGTTAAGCATCCGGAGGCTATTGCCGGCAGGCAGAGTGCAATGAGGAAAGAACTTTAATTAAATGTTAGCATGAATACAAATTAGCCACATTCATTGTACGAATTTGGAATCTGGAACACGAATTGGCGAGGCTAACTTTCAGTTGACGATTCGTCGAAACAAAACACCAATGTTAACAAATCAGCTGTTTTGAGTTAAAAACAATGCATAAAAATTTAATTCGCAATTTCCAACAGCACGTTTCAAGAAATATGATAGAGACATTCGAAGCCGAACTAAAGGGTCGTTTCGGTTAAGCTGGGGCGTACTGAGAATTGGTGTATTTTTAATATTGGACCTTTTTATTTTGTGACTTTTGGGATTTTGTTTGTGTTTGTACAGGGTGCGCCATAATAACTGCAAAAACTATCCGTTGTAAATAGCATACGGTACGGTCGCCCGCCACGCTGTAATCTCGCGCGACTGAAGCAATAAGTTGTCGCAGCGCAGTACGTGTCATCGCTCGAATCTGCGCTGCCAGAATAGGGAACGCCGTTCAAATAGCTATCAGCAGTGTTGCGGAGGAAGTACCGGGGTCACGTGTAAATGAATCGACGGTTTGACAAAAATTGAAGACGAAAGTAGCTGCACATAAAAATTCTACCAAATACTCAACGCCTTTCGCAGAGGCTTTGTCCCACGAGCCGAAATGTGTAGGAATAAAGATGGAGGTATTTTGACAGATGATTGTGAGGTGATCGAAATGTGGAAGCAGCACTACGATGAACACCTAAATGATGTGCAAGTAGGAGACAACATGAGCGGAGGAGACGTGATCGGTGTAACGAACGATGAAGAAGTGCCACCCCCAACGATAAGCGAAGTTAAGTATGCGATCCGGCAGCTCAAAAACAGCAAGTCTGCCGAAAAAAAACGGCATCGGAGCGGAACTAACAAAATGGCCCCGACAAATTGGCTAGCTCGCTGCATCGGCTGATCATCGAGATTTGGGAGACGGGACAGCTACCGGAGCAGTGGAAAGAAGGGATTATCTGCCCTATCTACAAGATGACAAAGATGACAAAATAGACTGCGAGAACTATCGAATGATCGTAGTCCTGAAGGTCATCTTTCGAAGGCTGTCACTATTAGCCTGCAGATTCCTTGGAAGTTACTAGGTCAGATTCATGGAAAGACGGTCTACGACTGACCAAATCTTTACAATGCGGCAGATCCTCCAAAAGTGTCGCGAGTTTAGAATCCCACAATAAACCTACAAGAGCTATGGAAAATCTTTAACGAAAACGGCTCTCCGGGAAAGCTGACAAGACTGATTAAGGCTACGAAGTGTAGTGTAAGGATTTCGGGTGGAAAGTTGGACTTCTTCGAGTCCCACGGAGAGCTTCGACAAGGTGATGGTCTCTCCTGCCTAATGTTTGCTTGAAGACGGCTAGACGGGGATAAGTACGAGGTAGTCGACGAGTTTGTGTACCTCGGCTCTCTGGTAATGAGACCAACGTTACCAGCCGGAACATTAGAAGGCGTATTATCGGAGGAAGTCGTGCTACTATGCACTCCATAAAAAACGACGGTTGCGAAACCTGAGTCTCCATACCAAGTGTATTCTGTACAAAACGCTAAAAAGACCGGTCGTTCTCAGTGGACATTAGTCGTGGACAATGCTCGAAGAGGACTTGCGAACGCTCGGTGATTTTAACTGTCGAGTGCTGTTTCCGTAATCGTGATGATGCACAGAAGACAAAAATAGACCTTTGACACCTTTTTGAATTCTAAGATGGTGGCTTACGGTTTCTAGTAAACAGCCCAAAAAGACCGATTACAACCCAAAATGGTTATTTTTGGAACCGGAATGACGCTCAGAGGAATGAACTCCACATGCTTTTCTAAATTCTAGATAGCGACTTCCGGTTTCTATAAAACAGCCAAAAATAGTCGAATACCACCCAATATGAGTATATCTGGAACCAGAATGACGCCCAGTGGACAGAAATTAACTTCATACGTCATTATGAGATTCAAAATAACATTTTCCGGTGTCTGGAAAACAGCCTGACAAGTGACAAGTGACAAATTATTAGTGTTTCCGTATTCATGATGATGCACAGATACTAAAAATTCATCTCAGACACCATTTTGAATTTGAGAATGGTGATTTCCGATTTAAAAAAAAACAGCCAAAAATGACTCAATCCAATATGGGTATTTCCGGTATCAAACTGATGGCCAGAGGGCAGAAATTGATTCCACACGCCATTTTGAAATCCAAGTTGACGACTTCCTTTCTGGAAATCAGCTGAAAATGACCGGATGTCTTCCAATATGGGTATTTTTAGAATCGAGGTGATGTACAAAAGCTGAAAGGCAAGGATTTTTTAACGCTGATTGATTTGTCTTCTGAGTTTGTATCCAATGCCCGATTCGTTTTGCTTTTGCAGACTATAAACAAATCGCAAGTTAAATCTTTAGATTTAGGTGGAATTGATTTAGAGTGTTTGAAACAATTTAAATAAAAAAAAAAAAAAAAGGGTGGGACGTAGTTTGCCGGGACAGCTAGTGGAACATAAATTTTTGCATAACTCGAGAATTAACGCATTAAATAAAACCAAAATGGGAATGAGGAGATTTTGGAGTACAATAAAGGTTTCAATGATAATTACACATACAAATAAAACACAATTTTCCACATAACTCGAGAGCTAATCAAGTGAATTTAATCAAATTTTGCATAAGGAGGTTTTTGGGGACAAGAAATGTTTCTATGGTAGTTTGAAGCTCCTGTTTCTTCTTCAAAGAGGTTTTGTCATACAAATGAAACACCAATTTCTGCATAACTCGAGAACTAATCAAGCAAAAGAAGCAAAGTTTGGCATGTGAGGGTTTTTTAGTACGAAAAATGTTTCTATGATGATTTGACATACCTCACTACTCTGAAATTGGGGACTCCCATGCAAACAAAACACACACACATCAAGGTGATAGGGTAACCCTTGAGTTTTTGTCACAAAATCTAAACGACCTTGTATAATTAAACTGCTTTTTGTTTTTGAATTTTTAATCATGCGTGCTGTTGAAGTGACAACAACGAATTTTAACGATGAGTGCGTCTTGAGCTGCCCGACAGATCAGACGTATTTTCGGTTGCTTGTGGACTGGTCTTTGACTGCCTATAGCTTCAAAGTTTGTGTTTTGTCAGTGTGTATTTTAAAGATTACCTGGAAGTTAACATACATCAGTCTTTCTTAAGACTACCTATTTCTTTCTTTCTCAATACTTGCAATTTGATATTATTCTTGAACTTTTTTCGTATCACCTGAAATGGCAGGACGAAAAAAGAAACCACGCATCGCTACGGGGAGGAAAAGAGAGGCATCTCTTTCTGAAACTAGCTCATGCAGTGAAAATTTGTATGATATTCTGCCTGAGCAAGAAGCCGGCGAAATTTAAATGTTCGAAAGTAAAACTATTCAAAGTAAAATTTCTGTAAAAAAGGAGAAAGTTCCACCTATTGTGGTATCTATTGCTTGTGAATTTAATATTTTTAAAAGAGAACTTTCTACGTTTCTCTCCGACGTCAAAGATACTTATCAAATTGGCCGAAGAGGCGAATGCCGTTTACTGGCCCAAACATTGAAAGATTGGAATCGTCTTATTCAGTATTTAACTGAAAAGATGTATAAATTTTTTACATATGATACGAAGAGCGCCAAGCCGTTCAAGGTCGTATTGAAAGGTCTCACCAACGATCAAACCGTTGATGAGATCAAAATTACTTTGACAGTATTACTTGGTATAGCCCCTACCCAAGTAATTCTGATGAAACAAAAATCACGAGGCGAAAACAGTCACCGAACTGGAATTTCCCTTGTAAATTATTTAATTCATTTTAACCGCAGTGAGGTTAATAACTTAAAATTTTTCGAAAAAGCACATGCTTTATATAACGTGCGTGTAAAATGGGAATTATATCGAAAGTTTGGCGGAGGTGAAAAGCATATCACCCAATGCCGTGTTTGCCAACGTTATGGCCATGGTTCAAAGTTTTGTAACATGGACCAAAAATGCCTCATTTGTGGAGACTCTTCTCACAAAAAGGACACATGTCCTGTGAAAGAGAGTAAAAATTTTCGCTGTGCGAATTGTAACGGCAACCATATGTCGAATTTTTATCAATGCCCAGCCCGTTTAGCAATTGTTAAGGCAAGGCAAGGTAAACAAAATTCAAAACAAACTTCAAAACAAAATTCTCCAAGCGTACCAGTGACGCATAGTTTACCTACTCCTTTGCATACCCGTTAAACTTATGCACAGGTTACAGGTAGTTCGAACATTATACCGCCTAGTGTTGGTAGTTCGAAAATGACCGGTAATATGGGTAAGCAAAACACGCTAGAAAATAATTGTACACCTATTACTCCAGCTAATATTGCTGCCGAAAATATTTTTACTAATGTGAACTGCCTGGGGCCTATTACGGCAGGTAAACTTTCTTTTTTGCAACAGGCAATGTTCGATCTTATGAACGCCATGTTGCAGGCAAAATCAATGTTTGAAGCCATTCAAATAGGCACAAATTTTACTATTAAAATTGTTTCTAATTTAAAATTTAGCAATGATTTTAAATAAAACAATTAAAATATTAAATTGGAATGCTCGCTCATTGAAGGCCAATGAGAATGAGCTTTTTAATTTTTTAACAGTAAATAATGTGCATATTGCAATTATTACTGAAACATTTTTGAAACCTAACACAAAATTAAAATATGATCCCAACTACGTGGGTCATAGATATGGTAGGATTCAGGGTTCCGGCGGTGGAGTTGCAATTGTTATTCATCGCCGAATCAAACATCGTGCTCTTCCCCATCTTGAGACGAATGTTATTGAAACTTTGGGAATTGAAGTTCAAACTGAACATGGGAATTTATTTATTGCCGCAGCATATTTACCATTTCAATGCACACGCGAGCACAAAAATTATTTTAAAGGTGATTTACAAAAACTCACCAGAAATCGTTCGAAATTTTTTATAATCGGCGATTTTAACGCTAAACATCGTTCATGGAATAATTCTCAAAGTAATTCCAATGGCAAAATTTTATTCAATGATTGTTCTTCAGCATACTATTCTATTTTGTCTCCGAATAGTCCTACATGCTTTTCTTCTGTAAGAAACCCTTCAACAATTGATTTGGTGCTTACAGATCAAAGTCATGTATGTAGTGATTTGATCACACATGCTGACTTTGATTCTGACCATCTTCCAATAACTTTTTCTTTATCACATGAATCAGTTTTAAACCCTATGAGCTCTGTTTTTAATTATAACAAGGCTAATTGGGAAAGATACAAAACTCATATTGAGAGAAATTTCAATAATCAGCTTGATTTGCAAAACGAAGTGAATATTGATTCCGCTTTGGAAGCATTAGAATGTGCAATTGTTGATGCCAGGAATTATTCTGTTCCAAAGGCTCAAGTGAAATTTTATTCACCAATAATTGACGAAAATCTTCAACTTCTAATTCGTTTGAAAAATGTCCGCAGACGTCAATATCAACGTTCTCGTGACCCTGTTTTTAAAACTATTTATAAAGATTTACAGAAAGAGATTAAACATTAATTTACTCTTCTGAGAAATCAAAATTTTGAGACTAAAGTTGAAAAATTTAAACCATATTCAAAACCATTTTGGAAGCTGTCGAAGATTCTTAAGAAACCTTCAAAGCCTATTCCAGTTTTAAAAGATGGTGAACGTTTTCTTGTATCCAATGAACAAAAGGCTCAAAGACTTGCTCAGCAGTTTGAGAGTGTTCATAACTCAAATTTGAATTTTGTGAGTCCAACTGAAAATGAAGTCACACGTCAATTTGATTTTATTTCTTCCCAGAATTTTTTACCTGCAGAAATAATTGAAACTAACTTGAATGAGATTAAATCAATTATTAAAAATTTCAAAAATATGAAAGCACCTGGTGACGATGGAATCTTTAATATACTAATCAAACATCTCCCTGAGAGCACAATGGAATTTTTAGTGAAAATTTTCAATTGCTGCTTCAAAATTGCATACTTTCCCAAATTATGGAAAAATGCAAAAATTACTCCAATTTTAAAACCGGATAAGAACCAAGCTGAAGTTTCAAGTTATCGACCAATCAGTTTGCTTTCTTCAATAAGTAAACTGTTTGAGAGAATCATTCTTAACAGAATGATGTCACACATCAACGAAAATTCAATTTTTGCAAATCAACAGTTTGGATTTCGCCATGGGCATTCCACAACTCATCAATTGCTCAGAGTTACTAATATGATACGAGCTAACAAATCTTAAGGTTATTCCACTGGAGCTGCCCTTTTAGACATAGAAAAAGCATTCGACAGTGTTTGGCATAAAGGTTTGACTGCGAAATTGCAAACTTTTAATTTTCCAATTTTCCTAATCAAAATTTTGAAAAATTATCTTACTGATCGAACTCTGCAGGTTGTCTATCAGAATTCAAAATCTGATAGATTTCCTGTCAGAGCTAGCAATGGGCGATATTGTATCGGTATCAAAAATATCGATACTTTTGAAACGATATTTCGATTTTTTAGATCGATGCACAAGCGTCCGATACTCGACCGTATCGATACTGAAAACCGCGATATTTGTCTCGATATCCTTTTATGCATACGGACCAGCTAACTGACATCGCGCCATGTTATTGTGAGTTTCACTGAAACTTATTCGCCGCGCTATAAACCGAAACTCTGAAACCAAATGCCCTTCTTGGTTGCCGAATCGATTTTATTTTCCTCGGGACACTGTAAGCAACAGCCAAAATTAAATCTACCTGTCTTGGCAACCCTTTCCAAAATCAAAACAAACTTCGATTCTGGCAGCACACTGAATGCGGCGTCAGGGGTGCCATTTTTACAGATTACTCTAATATAGATTGATATCATAATGCTTAAAACAGAAACAACAAAGTGAGTATATGATCCAATAGATTTTCCTCTGGTGATTAGTAATCCTTTTTAGTCTCCACTGTCTCCAGCAGTGATTTCTTCAAGAATTTTTCCGATTTTTTAACAATGAAGGTTGATGCAATTAAAAACAGCATACATCTGGCAACTCAGCGCGGCCTTTGATTCAAGCGCGGTGTTTGGATTAGACCGCGTTCAGTTTTGGGCAAATCTCTTAATACAAGGGCTAACATCTCAATGTGTATACGAGATCACCGCCACTTTTCATACGCTATGTTATGCTGTCTGTCAGTGTCATTGGAGCCCACACATCGTAGAACCGCTGCGATGTTAGCTGCGATAAAGCAAAGCAAATCGGATAGAGATGCCAGCTAGTTGATACGAGCTGGAACCACTGAAAAGCTGCCACTGTCAGTATAAATATCGCACAAGTCTATTTGCACTAGCAAAACTTAGATGAAGAAATAGATAGAGAGAATGTTGTGAGCCAAACGAACTGTCAAAATCTGAGCCAAATTCGAAATTTGTTTTACTTAAGCCACACATTTAAAGCCGAAAAGGAGTGCTCAATAATAACGTGTTCTCAAATACTTTCAAAAATAGGCATAGCTCTACGTTGCATTATTAAGCCAAAAAACTTTTATTGTTTCTCTGACAATTGAATTAAATATTGTTTGTTTACATTTATACTAAGCTTCATTTGTTTTTATTTGAATTAATTCTACTTTCTGCGTTAAAATGCATCCACAAACCCCTCAAACGAAATTCAACGTTATCAGAAATGATGTTTGGGTTCGATTTAGTTGGGCAATAACCCAACGAGCGGGAGCCCAACAAAAACGTAGCCCAAGTAAACATAGCCCAACGAGCGAAAGTTGACTGTATTTTAAAAACAAATATAAGTTTTCTGATTACACTGTTCAGATCGAATATTGGTAAGCGGAAACTAACTCATGCTTTCCGTCGACACAAGTTAGAGTACACTGAAACCAATTCACACGTTTAAGGCAAATGCTATTTTCATGTTAAAACCAACAAAAGAGGTCACTTGAATTTAACTGGTAGGGTCATATAGTTATTATAAGAAATCCATTATGTTTTCACGTGTTAGCACAGTGAGTCTTAATTCAAATGTTAGTAGATTGATTTTGATGAGTAATAAATGGAAATATCAAGTGTTTGTCACTTGATTTTGTGCTGCATGGGAAAGCATGCGAAGATGAAATGTGAGCTACCTACACACTTAATAAAAAAAAGTCGTTCGGTAATTTTTTTTTACAATAAACCATCGGTAAAGTGTAATAATACCGGTATTCCTGCAAAAAAGCATCAAATTAACGACTGTTCTGTAAAATCTATAAGTTTACCATAATTTTGTTAATTTTGACCGAAATTTTTGCTTAATTTTACATTCACCGGAATCTGTATAACTTTTTACCGAACAACCTGTAAAAATGCCAAATTGTGAATGTGGTGGTCATTTTTCTCAGATATGCAACCGTGCAAGACGCGAATATTTTCTAGTGGTGCTGCTGATTTGTTTTAATTGTTGTTGTGTGTAAACATAGGATATTTATAATTTGGAAAGTGTTTATGGTGAATTACTGAAACAAGGTGTACGAGTCGCTAACATTTTTCGTAAGTAAGCTGGTTAATTTAGTTTGATTTAGGCTCATTTATAACCGACTTTTTCTGCCACCGGTATTTTTTACAGGTGCGTTCGGTATTTTTGTTCGTATTTAAAAGTTTCTTTCGGTAAATTGTACTGACTGCTCGGTTTGGAACATTACCAAAAAGCTGTGAAAATTACCAAACATTCGGTTGGTGGTTTCACAAACTGTTCGGTAATTTTCGGAAACACCGAAGATTCCACCGAACGTTCAGCTGTTGAGATTCCGGAAAAATTTTACCGAATTCGGTATTTTATTTTAAGTGTGTAGGTTTAGCGTGTATGAATTTTGAAGAGTAAAAAATGGCTAAAAGTGCAAAGGAATGCTTGCTGCGCGAAAAATTAATGAAGTACGGCATACCTTAAAGTATTTGCGATATATTAATCAGTAAGTCTGTTTAAAATTCAAAAACAAACGAATTTGACTAATCTACTAATTTAAGGACATCGAGTTAATGCTGAAAATTTTGCAGAAGTGTGTAAATTGCTCGTCAACTTGAAGCTAGCTCGCATAGAGGACAGTGATAAACAAACAACAATTGTTTTAGAGGTAAAATATGAATTATGAAAACATCTCCCACGAAGCTGTTACACAACAGTAAAATCGAGCTAGTAGAAGATTTTTAAAAATTATCTATATTGGCTAAAACTCCAATTGTGGAATTATGAAACCTTAACAAATCATTGCAGAGTTCTCTCTGCAATACGTTATAGAAAACACAATTACGCAACGTAACTATATTAACTCCCAAAAAGCCCCCGTGAAATCTCAACATATTGGAAAACAGATAGAATTTTTTGGACTACATTCATTTTTTAAGATACCTAAAGCATATCACAGAACTCAATCTAATTAATCCTTGTATAGCAGTACGGAACTACCGATGTTTTGACCTTCCCTGCTAGTATGAACCTAACACCAGACTCTGCCTCTTTCACTGACCCGATATATGGGGCACCGAGCATTTCCAGCGAATCTGAGGCAAATATTTTCGTTAATGTTTCGAAGATTTCTACAAATAACATTCATTAAGTGATGTTGTTATGCAGTTGTTGGTAGCGAGGAGTGTTTTTAACAATAACTACAAATGGCGTAACAGAACTCTATGAAATCGAAGAGATATTAAAAACCCATTCTGATTTGTATATTGTTGGAGTATTAAGGGAATGTAATATGTTCGATGAACATTACCAAGCTTTCGAAGTAAGAAAAAGATCCAATTTATATTTCATAAAACTTTCAAAAATTTTCGATGGCCAGCCTATAATGATACACAACTGTAAGGACAAAATATATTTCAGAAAGAATTACCAGTTCACCTTTCAAGATAGCGATTTTTAGTTAGGCAAACATGTAATAAAAGAAGAAAATAAATTGTTAAAACTACTAAATTGTTTTACTGTTATGCAGCACAAATTCCCATATATCTTCATCATTTTGCATTACCATTTTTAACATTTATATGCAACAACTTACAAAAATCATCATTCTACATTTGGCTGTCATATGAAAGATTTTGGGAAACTGAACAGAAAAAACATTCAATTATATTGGCAGTACATTTCATATTTAAAGCAACATCTTCAAATATTAATTGGTATCAACTTTGATAGTATAATGGATGACATGTGAATATTATATGTTGCCCTTCTAGAATGCTATTGCGGTGTATTGATTGAGTCGTAAGTGTATTCCACATCAATATGAAATGGTTCGGCTTCTAGCACCGATGTAAGTGAATTCCACTTCATAATGCTGTGTGTATACAAGTGAAACATAAAATTGCAATATTTATTAGTTAGAAAAATTCGGCGGTAGACTTCACTATCTTATTTTCGCTTCTTTTTTATGTCATCAACTTTCTCATCAATTAATATGGAAGTGTGTCAATAATTTATACAAATAAGACGGGAGCTACACAGCCCATTGGGCCAGTGAATACAAATCTTGAAGATATAAGTTGTTTAATTCATTTGTTTGCCAAATCTCAGAATTTCTGCATTGCCTGTATGTATTTGTTTGTGAAGTCATTTGATTCATGCTGCTCTAGAGAATGCGGATAGATACCAGAAAAACAACAAAAAGTCGGCACATCAAATTTTCATTGCTGGAAACCACCAAAATTTTGCTGATTTTTGGTGTGCTGTGCTTCCAGCAATCTGTTCAGCAAAATGAAATTTGCTAATTATTCAGCAATGCTCAATTGCATAAAAGTGACACGTAGTTTGCTGCATGTTCAGTAAAACAAAATACAACTTGCTGGTTGTCAGCTATGACAATTTGCTGTTCATTCAGCAAAGCATAAATCAATTTGCTGGTTAACCAGTTAGTTCAAGAGAACCATGTTTCCGTCAGACACCAGATTCCATCCGCCCATCGGATCATAGGCAAATTACTGTTGAACTAGAGATGTATGATTATCATTTCAACTTTTAAGTTCATCTAGCCCAACAAGGACTTAGCTATGGTCCCATATTCGCTATCAGGAGCTTAGCGATGATCCCGTACCAGCTGCACAGCGGTTTGGCGCGTTTTATTAATGACAGCTTGACGTAAATTTTTTGACGTATCAATTCTTTTGCTGGATTCCAGCCAGCTAGCTGGCATCCTGCTATGTTTCGAGGACTAACATCTCAGCGTGTGTGTAAACGAGATAGCATATCACCGCCACTTTTCATACGCATAACATAGCATCTGTCAATGGGGCCCGCAAATTGCGGATCCGCAGTGATGTTTGCTCCTAACGGAGCAAAGCAAAAAAGATAGAGATGCCAGCAATGTTTGCTGATTCCAGCAAACATTCATTTACTGTTTTCTGTTCAGCAAATAGTTTTGCTGTATTTTCCCGAATCACTGAATCGATTACTGGTTTTCAGTAAATCTCGCGTAATTTTTCAAATAGACCAATCTAACATTTGCATCGAACTGAGAGAATCTACTTTGAAAATTTTCTCTCAAAATTTTAAATCCTATTTGAGAACGAAACAGTATTCATTCAAGTGGATACTGTTATACGATACCTTAAACTAATGTTCAACGTTACTATCTTGCAGATTCTAATTTTATTTGAAAATAAATGAATTTTTAGCAAAAATAAACTATGCAACGTTTTGCTTCTTTCAGAGGTAAATACGTCTTTCATAAGTCATAATGTCAGGTAGCGCTTTACATGCGTCTGAGCGTGTGTTATTTACGTCAAAATGTTGTGTCATATTGAAAATCATGATGTCATATACGTCATTGTAATTACATCGTTTAATCAATGTCGTTCAAATTTTCGGATTCATGCAAGCCCCATCAAGTACCCGGAATGACCCTGGCGCGTGTGCAGCACACAGCAAGGATCGTCCGTAAGCGTGCGAAATTTGTGGACTGGCTTTCGTGCGGGAGCAAACGCCTTTGGAGCATCGGCTGAAACATTCGGATATTCTGACCAATTCGTAAAAGTTGTTCGCATGATTATCTAACTGAGGTGAATTGATTTTAATTTCTTTTTATCAGATGCCGTCACTGTACTGAAAAGTTTAAATATTGTGTATGTTTCTCGAAGCACGGGCGGACGTACAGCAAGGAGATGAAACAACACGAGCCGAAGACGGCCACCAACTGAATAATGAACTTTAGAAGGAATCTACCGATAATGTTTAGTGAAATTTGGATTCAACACAAACGGTCTTTATCGGTATTTTGCCTAACGCTACTAAGTAAGGTTTTTTTTTCAATTAATGTACTGTGTTTAAAGATAGAACTACTGTATTGTGTGAATACAATTATTTTTATACCTAACATGTTTCAGAAATTCTTTATGCTAAGCACCCTCGAATTATCCGTGAATTTTCTGCAATCTACTACAAAGAATTTTGTTATAATACCATTCAGAACTGTTCGAATGATTTTATTTTTTCCATTAAAGGTAGATCATTAACTTCCACACCTACTTGTGTTAATAAATTAGTTTACAAAAAATTGGTCGTTGAAATTGACTTACGTCGAGTAAAACATCAAGCGAACGCATAGGACTCATATTTTGTTTCGAACGAAGGAATGGGTAATGATTATTGCAAAATCATTGACGGCATCCTGCATTTAAAGACGGCGTTTTCATTTTAAGGAATGTGCTTAAGAAATAAAGTAAAAAAGGAAAGTTATTTTTATTTATATGATGCATTTAGTTCAATAAGTGTACCAATTAAAAAATGCAAACAGATGGAAATTAATTTTCCAATACATTGGGACTACGTGCATGTTATCAAAATAAAGTATTTTTACTTAGATTAAAATTGAAGGCGTTTTCTCTGCTATTTCATTAAACATTTCGATGCCTATGTGCAGAGTGCAGACTAGCAAACATTGTAAACAATCGGCGCGAAGCTAATGAATAACTCGCTCTCGAAATAGCAGCTTTTTGCAATGCTAAATTGTTTACGACAATATCGTAAAACGGGAATAAACGTGAAACTCGTGATCTGGAACGACGACGATATCTGGAAATAGACAGAAAAAAATCAATTCGAGCGGTTTATCAATGATAAACACTGTTTGAATTTTTACGTTTCAGGCGAGGGATATATAATTACCTTCTTTTTAACCATTCAGTATTCAGCTATCGGTTCGCCATCACTTTCCGGCGGATCCATATCGTTTTCTAAATGATCTATTTGATTTGACTTTTTCTTTCTGCCACGTTTGGCTGGTACTAGCGTCTTCAGGAATGTTTGATAATAGCTCTTGTTTTTTATATACGGTAATAATGCTTTCAAGTCTGCCAATTTTGCATCCGGTAGAATGATGAGCCCATCTTCAATGTTGTGAAGTTCAATTAAATCAATCCCAATCGGCATTAGATCTGCACAAGAGATGATATTTGTTCGTTTAAATGAAGTTTCTCTCACATCATGTTTGTACAAAACAATTCCAGGACTGCTCGTCGAATAGCGGAAAACCATTATATCAGTTAACTTAATTGGTTCCTCAGCCTCATTCTTCTTCGGTAGAATATATGCAGCAAGGAAATACTCACTGGAAATGTCGGAAAACGGAAACCGTTTTACAATGCCCGAATTTGATGTTGATCCAAAGGGGAAGGTTGTATACATCACATTAGCTCCGGTGTGCACAAATGACGATTCCGGTTGCTTGGCATACTGGTGATCATTGCACCTTTTTTGATTTCTCGACTTCCTTACATCCAATTCGAAACTCCGTTCACTTGTCGGATCACTATCCGGCAGACATCTCTTTTCCATTTGGGTGGCTGCATCTAGTTAACAATAATAAATGTCAATAAATTACTATTAACTTTATTATTGTAAAGATACTGCAAGAAAAAACAAACTTCCACAATAATACGTACCTAGAAGCATCTCCAACCCGGAAAACATTTCAGATTTTATTTCCTATTCTAACAACAAAATCCGATAGAAAGTATTAAAAATTTTCAGCAGCACACGAAACAGATGACGAGTAAAATCAAAATGGTGTAAGTGAATGATGTTTTTATTTTTATGATCGTCTCACTTTCGCCGAAATTATGAGAGCTTATCTGACATGACAGATCATTTCACATATTCGTCGATACGCCAACAAAAGGGTGTAAGTTGAAAATTGCAGGTAGGGTTGTTCGGTCGTTTTGCCAAAATTATTCAAAAGTGTCGAAAAGTTCATTTTTGCCCGAATCATCAAGTTAGTGCCGAAATTACATCGCAGCTAATATTATAACATGAAAACCCCGTTTATTTACATTTTGCGACTTACGCCGATTTGAAAAATTACGCGAGAAATGTATTTATCAAAAATTCAAAAAATTAACTCATCTATTGTATCGATACTTTCTAACCGATATTCTGGGTGTTTCGAATCTTCTGGTTCTCTGGGTATCGATACTCAAGTATCGATACTTTTCGTCGTATCGCCCAATGCTCAGAGCAGGTGTACCTTAAGGTTCAGTCTTGGGTCCAGTCCTGTACAACATATTCACTTCAGATCTTCCTGGTTTGCCTCCAGGATGCACAAAGTCATTGTTCTGCGATGACACAAGCATTTCCGTAAAAGGAAAAAGTCTTCGTGTCATATGCAGTCGATTGCAGAAAAGTTTAGATCTTTTTTCTTCCTACTTGCAAAAGTGGAAAATCTCTCCCAATGCTTCTAAAACTCAAATGATAATTTTTCCGCATAAGCCTAGGGCTTCTTTCTCAAGCCAAACAATAATCACGTTGTCAAGATGAATGGGGTTATTTTAAGTTGGTCCGACAAGGTTAAGTACTTGGGACTAATTTATGATAAAAAACTTATTTTCAAAGAGCACATTGAGAGTATACAAGCCAAGTGCATCAAATATACGAGATGTTTATATCCTCTCATGACAGGAATTCTAAACTTTGTTTAAAGAACAAACTTTTGATTTACAAACAAATTTTTAGACCAGCAATGCTTTATGCTATACCGATCTGGTCAAGTTGCTGTTCAACAAGGAAGAAAACGCTCCAAAGGATTCAGAATAAAACTCTGAAAATGGTTTTGAAGCGTCCTCCTTGGTTTGGTACACTCGAATTACATAGACTTACTAGTGTTGAACCATTAGAAGCTATGTCAAATAAAATTATTAACAATTTTCGACAAAAATCGTTGCAATCCTCAATTGCTACGATAAGCTCTCTTTATAGCCAATAAGTTAGCAATTAAGTTAGTTGTAAGTTTACTTTCCCTTTTCTGACAAGTAGGTTTAAATCCCTACGAATGATAAGTCCCAATTGCGAAAGCAAACAAATCCTAACAATTAAAATTACAAATTTCTAACAGTGTTAAGAAGTCACTATTTGTGATTGGACACACATACTCATTATTTACAAATATTTATCATAAATACTTAAGCTACTAACAAATCCCCCCTTTAAAAAAAACGAATTTTAACGATAAAGCGGCATGCAGTTCGTTTGTTTTTAACCAGAAAAAGTTTTGTACTAGTGAAATCGCTCACTAATACTATAGCAGTGGCAGAAAATTCTATAGTATCATGAAACTTCATACGTCCAGTGAAAGACATTTTCAACCTGATCTAGGTTAACTAAAACACATTCTACGATCAATACTTGAAGAATTTTTATTAGGTTCGGTTACAGTGGAACGATATCACCAGCACGCTTGTTTACTCAGATGTATCGAAATAAAGTACATAAACAAGATTGTAGCGTAAATTGAATCATAAAAGTGTTTTCAAAATAATCAATTTGCAGAGTCCAATATTTACCACTGGTAAATTGGTACTGCCTGCGCTTTACTTTTTTTTCGGGTCAGCTAGTGTGAATGATTATATTTACCACCTTCCAAACAAAAACTCCAACCTACATATCAGTAACAGCAAAGGCAAAAAAAGCATGTAAGTGCAAAGGCACAAAGCAAACAACACACCCGGAAGGTCAGAAGTAACGTTTTAGCGTCAGTTTTTTTTTTGGTTTCGTTCCCCGAGCATCATCGAATACTGTAAACTAAGTTCCGTGGACGTAGACACGAACATAAACCACATTCCCTGGTATATAAACACCATCGCTTGTATTTTGGAACGCTACCAGGAAACTGAGGCGTTAGCCATATCACATCTCGCTGTGTCCGTCCATCAGTAAGCGTTGATGCCCATAGGAAAGAGCAAAGCTTTTCATCCATTTCTCACTTCTCGGTCGAGTTTGCGATGTCGTTAAATTCATCACAGGTTTGCCGACAAGCGCTACAGAAGATACACTCTCGAATTCCTGTGTGGTGTGTAGTACGCATGCCGTCCACAGATGGTACGCAATTTTTCGGTTGTTTTTTTTTGTTAGATTTTTTTAGGCCTGTGGAACAAAATAGAGGCAGTAAATTTGATGCATTCAATGCAGTGTAAATTTCTAACAAAACCAACATTTTTATTGCTAAGTATTGTCGGAACTGTGAAACTACGAGTATCCTGAGTTGAATAGTATTCCTTCCTAGTGACAATGATAAGAATTTAGTACGGGCAGTATTATTTTACAGCTTTTTCGGATTTATGGACTATTCAAATGAATGACATCAACGTTGGCTTACAAAAAAAAATTCATTTTTCAATTTTTCCGACTTTTGTATGCAGTTGATTTTTACTATACGACAAAGTGACACCATTTTTAATGATGCAATTCTGCTCATATTGAGAGATTAAACGCGAACTCAGACTTGAGTGAACTAACATTTGATTAAAAATTGTGAATGTGGAAAAAAATCTAACGCCGTGTCCATGAAACGGTTTTGTATGATGCT
This sequence comes from Wyeomyia smithii, assembly GCF_029784165.1. Taxonomy (NCBI): domain Eukaryota; kingdom Metazoa; phylum Arthropoda; class Insecta; order Diptera; family Culicidae; genus Wyeomyia; species Wyeomyia smithii. The sequence continues at coordinate 199,725,023 of NC_073695.1, read as the reverse complement.
GCTACCAAACCAACCCTGAAAAGGTGCTATCAATTGGCATAAAATCCCTCTATAAAAAAATCCACCACGAAAACCGAATGTATGTAAATAAGTCGACCAAAAATTATTATTCCAACACAATCTCTTGATGAGTATTGTCCCGTTGTTTTGCTCGTTTTTTTTTTTTGCTATTTCTAGCAATGAAAAATCTCCGCATCGGTAATGGAAAATGCAAATGACGATAGCTGGTAGTGTTGCAGGAATTCCTGCGAGGAAACCAGCTGGAAAGAACCAATCGTGCAATCAGAGTACTATGGTACCGAATTCTCACCACAATTTGTTAATTCCCGCGGTTGATGGCAATAAAATTATTTATTCACAGTGACAAACAACAACCACTGAAAATGGGTCAACCAAAGGCATCGCTAAATGTGTTTACCGACCGAAAAGTATTGAAAAATGTGTTTCCCGGTCAGTGGTGCTTACCATAATTTGACAACGAAATTTCTCCTATAAGGGACGATCCATTAATGATGTCACGCGAAATTTAGAAAAAAATAAATCCCCCCTCCCACTGGTCACGAGCTATCACAACTTTCTGCCCCCCCCCTTAATTACGTCAAGTTTTTAAACCCCCCCCCCCTCCCTCTTTTTTGGTAATAATTGATTGAAAATCGAGCAATTTGTTAGACATGCATTTTTTTCTTCATAAGAACGATTTTACTGAATGAAAAACTAAAACTAAAAGGAAAAGAAGATTATAGAAGATAACTAGAAAGCGTCTAGTTCTAAGTCCAAGGATGGGGATGTTGATGGGGTCGCATATCGACGACATAGAAAGCCGAGACAGTAACTGTAGCATCATTGCTGATTTTTGAAAAACCATCAATATTTAGTCCTCTTCTTCAATCAATTCGCAATCCAAATCTTCTCCACATGTTACAATAGCCAAGCATTTTTATTTACGTTTTGTCACAAGTTTTGTATTTATTGATTGGATTGAGAGACACTGAAAATTAATGGAATTGCGCTGTCATTCATAAACAAACCTGCACGGTAAAACATAATTAACGAACATTATGCTTTTTAACATGAAAAAAAATGTCTTTTATTTTAGTTAAAGCAAATCTTAAGCAAAAAAGAGATCGTAGAACTATAAATGAATGATGCAACTGTGGTTAGGTATGCGACTTTTTTATTTATTTTTTTTTTTTGAGTTTAAATGTGATGTCATACTCAAGCTAACCCCCCTCCCCCATATGTCACAAAATGTCACAATAATTGAAACTACCTCCCCCCCCTCCTAAACGCGTGACATCATTAATGGATGGTCCCTAAGCAGTGTACAACAGCGGGAGATGAGTCGTCCGGTTCCACTCAGTATCGGCCCAGTCCATTGGTCGAAAGTCATATGATAACTAAATAAATTGATTGGGTTAACACAGAGGTCACTACTTTCAAACGGTGACTGTCGGAAACCAATCTCATTAATTAAAGTAATATATATCCATTCGGTAAATTTCACCGCAGACATGTGATAAATAAATGAGTAAGCCCAACATTACATTTGTGCTGAAATATATATAACGATTTGATTTAATGATAATTTTTATCTTTGTTGATAAAACTGTGAATATTCGTTGTTCACAATTGTTAACCTTCGAGAGTGCTTCATGAATTTGCATATAAGTATGAGAAATGCTAATAATTCCCCTCGGGTCCGGATGTGTGATGAAGAAACAATGAATGATTAACTAATCCGCATACGATGATTTTTCTTGGAATCTGTCGAGTACATTCAACTTTCTGTGCTACCAGTTCTGCTCTACTAAAGTATCCGCGGGTGGAATCCGTGTTTTTTGTAATTTTGCATGTTCTGCCAGCTCCAGCTCCTTTCAGACAGCGTAAAAATGTATTTCGCTTGCCTTCCAAATTCAAAGTCCATATTTATGGTGACTTCAACCAGAGCCGTGCACGGTTCACTCGTGATTCGAGAAATGGCTGTATTCTTCTTTCGGTTGTTGATGATATGGTAACATGGTAAATTGCGAAATACAAAAATTTCTTTTTGGAGAATGCGGATAACGTTGAAGGTAAGTTAAGTTATATTAGAGATACAGGAGAAAAATCCACTTACAGAAGATAATAATTATACCTTAGGTAAATAATTATGCCTTCAAAAGTTCAGTTTGCTTTAAAAAAAAATATTTAAATCATTTAAAAATTAAAAGTGTCTGAAGCAAGACTTATGCAATCGAAAGGAAACTCAAAACATATTTTTAATTTTTAGGTAACATTTTTTTTGCTCCCGGATAATGATCAAATTTCAAACATTTTTCATGCTACAGATAATGTAGGTCAAATTTGTGTGCAAAATCTTTTGACAGATCTTAAGGAATTGAGACGCACCTTATTCTTCTGAGTGTAATTGAGTTGTACCATGTGAAATATGAAACCAGAAATTCATAACGCCATCTTTTAAAAGGTTATTGACAACTATAAGCTTCTTAATTTTGTTAATGCAATGAATATAAGTGATTACGACATGAGCAAGCATGACTATATAAGCATGATACTTCATTTCAATTTAGACGAGACTTTGGAACAGTATTAACATTTTTGAACGACCTCCAGCATACAATTGCTTTTAGTGAAAAAAAAAAATCCAATCTAGTCTAAATTACATCGGGTGTGCCTAAAAGCTCGAAAACTTCAAACTATGCAATTTTAGTTTATAGCCTATGGAAACCGTTCAGAAATCCTCCAGTCCAAATCTATGGAGTTATCACTAAGGCCGTTACAAATTTTATTTTCATTTTATGTCACCCCCATTCAAAAATCTGAAAGAAACAAAAGCTCAAACCGTTTTGTTCATTTCATTGGTTTTCTGACAGCATAAATGCTTAATTTAGCAACAAACAAGTTAGGTGACAGCGAGAGTGTCGTCGAAAAGCAAGCGAAATAAATAATAATAATAATAAAGGGTTATTTATTCAACATTTATTTGAGTGCAAGTTACAAACGTCATAACTTGCGCACAAACTTTGATCAAAGATATTTCTTTTTTTTCTTCTCGGTGTTATTTATTTTTTGCCACCCCCTCTGCTAACTTTGATAACCTTGGGCATAAAAAGAATTCGAAATTTGTATCGGCCTAATATAGTATTGTATTTTAATACGAAATTTTAAGTTTTATAAATAGCCTCAAGTTGTATATCCATGTATTCGAAAAATGTATTTTACATTATAAAAGAAGATGAAAATGCTTCTATGCCCGTTTGAGGAGGAGCAAACAAGATGCAGGCTCTACTTAAGCGGACTGTTTTCTGTTCTATAAGAAAAACCGGCCCCGTTGTGAAGCGTGACGGTTGGGACTAAATCAATATTAAATGAAAAAATCAATCCGTTCCGAAAGGTTGATGAGAAAAAAAGGAAAAAAAGAAGATAAAATGAAGGAGCAAAAAGGCATTAGAGAATACAGCTTGGGGCTACTTTGCAATCCAGTTGCAATTCTTCATAAAATGAAAAACTGTCCCGTATAACCTGCTCGGTGTGCTATTGTTTTATTTTTGCCCCAAGTAAGGACTGTTTCGTAATCTCAATCTTCTACACCCACCTTATTGACCGGAACAGTTCTTTCGATCAGATCTCAATGATGATAATATTGTGGGTGGTAATTTTTGTTAACTGATTGAATGACAGATTGTTTTAAAGATTGTTTACACATCGATTCCCGTTAAAGTTTAGAACAACTGTCGAAGTTTCTTCCCAACAAGAATCACCGTACTTGTGACAGTCGTCAAATGGGCTAACTAGGTAGATTTTAATTTGCATGACTATAAAGCGGAAGCAATGAAAATAACAATCCATGGACCAGAATTTTATTGATATGGCTTTTGAATGCCCTCGCAGCAACTCATAAATTTAAAACTATTTCTTGGACATATTTCTGTTAACCAAAGTTTGAACAAAATCACTTCCGAACGATAGTCCTACATAAGGCTAGGTAACATTAAATGTTGTAAAAATTATCAATTTTTTTCCAACCGGCACGAATATCGATCCAAAAACGCACAAAAATTACGCAATGGTCACAACGGTAAACACAGGTTTTGCCCATGGGCGCAACTACGGGGGGGCTGAAGCCCCCCCTGGAACGTGTTTAGCCCCCCCTAGAATTTCCTAGAGAATGATTGTATTCAATATATATACATTCCATACTACTTATCAGAGCATCAAAATCCACACAAATTGAGATGTCGTCATTCATTGGCTAAGAACTGGTTCTGCACCCAGGATCGATTCTCAACCCTTGCTCTCTTACTCACCTTACCAGTCAGACGAGAGCTGTAGTAGCTCGTGCTGTATCAAGTAGTCGCCAGTTTACTCGGTTTTGGGCTGTGTTTCACCAGTTCCCCAGACGTCTCATCACTCGCAAGTCTCTTTCGATCTGGTCGAGCCATCATGCACGCTGCGCCCCTTAATTTCTTGTGCCGGTAGGGTTGCTGAAGAGAAGTGATTTCACATGGTTGTCGTCCGGCATTCTTACGATGTGACCGGCCCACCGCAACCTAATGTCTTTCGCCAGGTGTGCAATGGGGTTCTCTCCAAGCAGCGCGTGCAGTTCGTGGTTCATGCGCTGTAGCCATTATCCGTCGTCCGCTTGTGCTCCACCGTAGATAGTCACCTTCTGTTCGCCGATAGGCACCTTCTGTTCGAAAATATCAAATGGACTTCCGTAGAGGACTACCGGTTATCAGGGTTTTGTAGTTTTTTGTATCGAAGTGGTCATGTCCGATCATCACCGTGATTGGTGCGTACGTTTGTAATGTCTGAAAAGAACGGGCCGTCGTTGAGAACGTGGTCAATTTGTTTCGCTGTACGTTGGTCGAGGTAAGAAGGGACTTTGGACTGCTAATCCGCGGGAAGCTGCGAAGTTGGTGCATAGCAGGCTGTGCGGGCCGATAACCGGCTTATATAAGTCTATCCTTCCGTTCATGTCCCCAACGACGATCTTGATATCTCTACGCGAGCAGCTATCGTAGAGTTTCTCCAGCTGTGCGTAGAACGCTTCTTTCCCTGTATCAGGTCTTCCTTCGTGAGGGCAGTGCACATTGGGAATAGTGTAGTTGTGGAACTGGCCTTTAATTCTCAACAAACACAACCTGTCGCTGATTGCCTACCGCTTTGGTGGTACTGTGCCTTGCAGCCACAAATCCACCGTACCTTCTCTCCTTTCAGGCAACGCTCCTGGAGCGCAACGATGTCGAAGTGGCGGGGTTCTAGCTGATCCAGCAGAATCCGGTCGACATCCGGGTCATTAAGCGATCTACTGTTACATGTACTGAGCTTCTAATCGTCGTCCTTATTTTGTCGGCTGGGTCATTGCCGATTGTTCCGGTTCGTTTTGAATTCTTGATTCTCCGTAGTATGTTTATTTCAGTATGCTGCCTTACTAGGGCTGCGATGCCTAGTCTTGCGACGGAGCTGCCGCCATGGATGTAGCCGGCGAGACACCGCATTTCATAGTTCAACCGTCCGGTCCGGATCAGTCGCTGTTTGAGCCGCCCCTAGCCTGTGGGGTAGACGCGCAGACAACCTGCTCTCTAAGGAGAACAACTACCCCACCGGTTCACCGGTTTTTCCTTGGTTGCTCGTATCCCAGTCAGTACCACGTGGAGGTAGGAATAGGGCATTATGCCTTGAACCACAGTGGGGTCTATTTTATTCTAACTAGTACGGGTGAACTGTTAAAAAGCAGCCCAGCCGTTTACCAAATCTAGCTCTCCTCAATATCGAATCATTGTTGCTGAAAGAGCTTGGCGTTGACGATGTGTTCAAGATATTCAGTACATCTTCGGAGATTCTATCCCGAAGTGATTTTTTCTGCTTTTACGATACTATTTTAAGCGTCATTAAAAAAGCATATTCAAACTCTTTTTTCTCTTTTTTAAAATGACATACATGAAAACTAGCCCCCCCTAGAAATTTTCCTTAGTTGCGCCCATGGTTTTGCCCAAGAGCTCAAACTGGAAAGAATGGAAGATTTTAGTCTTTTAATCATTCCTGTGAATTTTGGTGTCCCTAGCAAAAATAGCTTTTTCAGAGACTTAAATAAGTTTTGCCGTAAGAAAACGTAGAAGTGGTGGACTCAGCGAGCAGCTACTCGGTGCCCTTTCCCACATTCTTAAATTTACCAATAGCAATAGTTAAAGAGCTATAATCTTTCATTTTTTCAGTTTGAACTTTGGGGCAATTTTTCTTCACTTTTGTCGACTAGTGTTGAATGTATTAAACTAAGCAGTTTCATATGTTGTTCGCGCCTAAACTCCCGCCTCAGCTGGGCATTACTGTCATCTGTGAGTGACCAGCTGACGTCCAAGCGACGCCGATTTGTGCGCGCTTATTCCAAGCTTTGTTCTGGCTCGACAATGCTGCCGTTCGAGAGGCAGCCTATAAAAGCGCTCTCCGCAGCAGCGTTAGTGTTCATTTTCTGTTAGTCGATAAACGTACGGTGGCAGCGCCGTCACGCTGCCACTTTTGTAAATATTATACATAGAATAAACTGTTAGTATAGTAAACAATGTGTATTTCGCGGTGAGAAAAGAAAACTCGTCCCTGGGCCTTAATTGCCCTCTCGTGATGCCAAAGGGCGAAATTCGAACACAACGTAGGGCCGTGCGCGATCATATGTTTTTGGTCCATCAATTTCGGCAAACCGTTCGTACAGCTTTATCGACAAATACGACCGCTGTCATGAAGTGTTGCGAAATTTCGACACTGCAAATGCAATTGAAAATGATACAGCAGCAGTTTCACTCTTACTTCTCTTCAAAATGATGTTGAGTGTCATCCGGGTCAAATCACAGGGAAAATCATGTCAGTGAAATAAATTATATGACTTAATTATTATCGAAATTATGTGATCTGAGCCAATCCATTGCCTACAGTTGATGGAGTAGATAAGCATCTAGGGGAAAGTAGGTAAAGACGGACACCTTAAGGTGTAATCTAAATAATTACTTAGGTATTGCTATTTAGATCGCAGTAGTCATACAAATTGAAACTTAAGGTCATTTGTTTTCATAATCATTTTTGGTATTAGTGAACTTCCTCCAAGTTTTATGTGTTTTGGGTCTTCGAAAATAAGACTACAAATTGCTGTTTTTTGACATGGTTGGGAAAGACGGACACTTGGGAAGATGGACACTACGAAGGTTGAGGTGGACGCTCACAAAAAAGATGTAGTACGTTAAGTATTCTTTTGATTTATGTGTTAAGTGATGGCCATACATTACTCTACGTTATAAGAGTCCATCTATACATCACGTGAACAGTTTGAGAGGATGGGTTTCGATGAAACCGAAAATTTTCCGCCTTTATGGCCTGTTCTAACTGCTAAGTGATTAATATCTGCTGGTTTCTCTCGCGGGTGTACTTTGTGAACATCTGTAGTACACAACATATGCTACATGTGAAAATTCTTGGAAAATCCGTGTGTCCATCTTTCCCTACCTTAGTGTATCCGTCTTGCCCGACCTGGTTGTAAATTTTTCAAACGATCGTAGCTCTTTTCGCAGTATTCTGTTTCAACTGAGAACCAGTCACTGACAGTGAAATATTTCAACCTGCTGTCATGTATATTCAACTGCCTACATTACCATCGCAGCTGTCATCCACAGTGACTTTCAAAAACTAAAAGAAAAGAAGCAGTTGTTCTACTTGGGATTACTCCATACTTCAGTCTGTACTCCACCGTAGATGTCCACCTTTTAGTCTGGTGTAGGGTTCCTCCACCGTCGCAAAGACTCGTGCTATATGTCGAAGTCATCAGCGAAGCCTTTAAGCTGAATCCGCTTCGTGAAAATCGTACGACTCGTACCGATGCCCGCTCTTCCTAGAACACCTTCGAGGGCGATGACAAAAAGCAAACAGAAAAGTCCATCACCTTGTCTCAATCCTAGGCATGACTCGGAAGGACTCAAGAGTATCCCCGAAACACGCATGTTGCACATCACACAGCCTTGATCAGCCGCGTTGGTTTATCCGGAAAAATATCCTCGTTCTCTTGCATGATCTGCCATACTGCCGTGAGAAGACATTGTGACGTAGATCCAAGTGATCAGTTTTTCAGTACGGCCCAAAAACGAAAGAATTCTTCGTCACTTTTGTATGGAAATGTGTGCCAACGTCACTTTGTTTTTTTTTTTTGATTTTATGCAACGTACGAATAAGTAATAACGAAAAGGAAGATACCAAAAGATAGGTCTTCGAATAATGAACAAATTGGCATGAAAAACTCATATTCGAGAAAGTGGCACTTACGTCACTTTGTCATCTCACGGCAGCATAGCTGTTCTCGATTGACTGTATCATAGGCTGCCTTGAAGTCGATGAAAATGTGATGCGTGGACACGCTGTACTCACGACATTTTTGCAAATACTGTCGGATTGAAAATATCTGGTCCGTGGTTGCGCGGGCTCCCATGAAACTCGCCTAGTACTGCCCCACGAACCTCCTGGTTAAAGGTGTTAGATGTTAGAATAGAACTTGGGAAAGTATTTTCTAAGCAGCGTTGATGAGCGTAATACCACGATAGTTGCTGCACTCCAGCTTGTCGCATTTCTTATAGATGGGGCAGACGACTCCCTCCATCCGCTCTTCCGGCAGTTTTTACTCTTCCCAGTTTTTTGAAATGACCCAGTGCTCTAGCAAATGTTTCTTCACCATGTTTGTAGAGCTCCCCCGGCAGGCTGTCTTTGCTGGTGGCTTTGTTGTTCTTCAGCTTTTCAATCTCTCGCTAAATTTCGTGGAGGTCGGGGCTGATACCCCGTCATCTACCGTTGGCACTCCAGCTCCGTTCCAGCTTTGCTTCTGTTTGTTGCATAGCCATTCAAATGTTCATCGAAGTCCCGCTTCCATCTGTCGACCACCTCGTCATCGTTCGTGATGAGATTACCTTCCCCAAAGTCGGCTCGCGGCACATAGCCTTTACGGGATTGGTTAATCTTTTCGTAGAATTTTCGTGTATCATTAGCAGTGAATAGCTTATCTAGCTCTTCATGGTCATGATCCTCCTGTTGGCGCTATTTACGTCTCAGGATGCCATGATTGTTGAGGTTAAAAATATGCACTGAGTGAATAAAAACAGTTGCTACCCGCTGCTGCTTAGTCCTAGTGACCATACACTGCTAATATGAACGATATGAGCAGAAGCAGGCTCCTTTATAGCCTGACTAGTGCAGACAAGGTATATATTTCTGTCGACCATATCAGGGAAAGCGAACATTAAACGACCAATCCTAACCGACTTGAAGCATTTGAAATTGAGCATATTTTTTCCCTTTTTTAAGATTTTTATTTTACAACCTTACTTGTGTAACGCACTGGCGGTTAGCAAAATAATTTCGCAACTTCGAAGTTGAATGATACAATAACCAGATCGAATGAAGTAATATGGATTGATTGGGTCGGAACTAGGGGAATGTGGTATGAATTATAACATCGAGTACAACATAGAAATGTCAAATCCAATGCCTATTTTTGTTTTCTTGTTCATGCTTGCTGTTGATACAAAAATCTTACCGTTTCTTTTATTTTTGAACGGAAAGCTCACATTTAAATTATGAAGAGTTTTTTACTTAGATTACATCATTTGTTGGATAAAAACCCTATCCATTGTGTCTACCTCATCTACCAAAGAAGCGCAAGGGCCGAGCCCCAACCGAAACAGCAAAACAATAGAAACAATCGGACAGACATTGACGTATTTTGGATCAGGGCCTACATCGAAGTCGACGGCTTCTATCGGGATTTCTGCTAAATATAATCTTCGCTGGTCATTCTTCCGGCATTCTAGTTACATGCCCAGCCCACTGCAACCTGCCGTGTTTTATCCGTTTGACTATATCCGCTGATTTGTACACCTGGTACACTTCATAGTTCATGCGTCTGCGCCAAACGCAAAATCTACGCTCAAAATCACCAAGAGCTCGCCGATCGGCTTTTTTCAACGTCCATGCTTCATGGTTGTAGAGGGCCACGGGAAGGATAAGTGTTTTGTACACGCAGAAGTTCAAGCATTAATCATCCAATATGTTCTTCAATTCGCACAGAATTTGCCTGCTGACTTCGCACTACGAATGAGTAAAACACAAAACGTTGTACAAGGAATACATTGACAGAAATCAAAATCAGAATATTTATCATATACATAAAAATCGTATAGTTTCAGTAAACTTCGGTTTCGGGCGAACGATCAGTTTCGAGGCGCTTAAAAAACCGCTCTTAACTTTCGTGAGCCGGTGCGTATCAAAGGCTCGTGCATCCCTAAAAAGCGTCAGCAACCGAAACAGCCAATAGCGAGCCTTGTTGTTGCAGAAGTTATTGACGCTGGTGCCAGTAACGCGAAACCGAATGCATGTGAACACACCAGAGTCATAGTTAAATGCAAAATGTTTTGAACACAAATCTAGTGTTTTTGTTTGTTGTTAATGATTGAATGATATTTTCAAATGACCTGATTCATGAAAGTGAATCGATCAGACAATATTTTCTTTTTTTTTGTCAGTACCCAACCTATTAGTATTGGTTGCTGGTTGCACTGTTTTAATGATGCCAGCCTTCTGAACATCGGTTGATGCACCCCTCCCTAGTAACAAAATTGGTTATATTAAAGTTTTATAGTGCTTTTTTGGCTGTATTAAGTACTATAAAACGGTGATAAAACCAACATTGTTACTTGGGCTGCCCTCCGTATAGCACCCTCCAATGCGATATTGAACAATAAGTATAACAGCTCGTCTCCCTGCTATAAACCATCTAACGTCACGAAGGAGTCCGATATCTCACCGGCTATCCTGACGCATGATGTAGAGCCTTCATGAGTGGCACGTATCAGTCTAATTAGTTTTGTTGGGAAACCATGTTCCAGCATTATTCGCCATAACTCATTTCTCCTAACTGTACCGTACACTGCCCTAAAGTCTATGAACAAATGGTGAATCGAAAACGACATTGGTAATCGCCAACAAAGGTCTCCGACAGCGGCTTCAGTCTATGGAACAGAACACGGGAGAGAATGTTTCAAACGGTGTTGAGAAGGGTTATGCCCTAATAATTACTAAGGTCCAGGCGGTGGCCTTTCTTGTAAAGCGGACATATGAGACCCTCCAACCAGTCCGAGGTAATTCTTCGTCGGGCCACACTCTCAGCATGATCCGGTGTAAAGCACGATACAGTTGCCTGCTCCCGACTTTGAAGAGTTCGGCTGGAATGCCTGGCTGTTCTTCAGCTCTTTCACTGCTTTCTTCACCTCGTTCATGGATGGTGGGTCCGCAGCTTTGCCATCACCCTCAATCATCATCCTGCTCCTCATCATCCTCCTCATCATTCTTTTCCTTTTCGCATCGTCCCTGAGAAGCAACCTTCTGCCTCCGCAAGAATACGCTCCCAATGCTATCGTTTCTTCCGGCGATCGAGCCTTTTTTCAGCAGCTTTAGCTTCAGGGTATCTTCCTACGATCTGACGAGTCTTAGCCGTGGCTACCATGTGAACTCGGGCGCAGTTCTTTTCATCCGTCGCTCGCTGGCACTCAGCGTCATTACGTCAATTGGATACCACGAGATCCGAGTCAACGTTTGGTCCGCTAAATGACCTTACGTTTGTAACGTCTGGAAAGTGCCGACCATCAGTCAGAACGTGGTCGATCTGAAAGCAGGCCTCTTCATTCGAGTGCAACCAGGTGTGCTTCGTATATTCCGGCATGCGATATAAGTGCTACAGATAGCCACACCTCTGGCTGCAGCGAAATTGACAAGCCTCAGGCCGTTGTCGTTCGTAGTAGAGTGGAGGCTTTCTCTACCAATCACGGGGTGGAAAAAGTTCTCCTGCCCGACCTGCGCATTTGAATCCCCGATGACGATCTTGATGTCGTGGCATTCGTTATACGTTTTTTCCAGGAGCTCATAGAACTCCTCCTTCTCTTCGTCGGGTTTATTGTTGGTCGGTGTGTACACATTTATCAGGCTGTAGTTGAAAAATTTGCCCTAAATTATCAACACGCATATACGGTCACTGATCGGCCTCCATCTAATGACACGCTTCATCTGTTTCCCTATGAGCACTAAAGCACCGACTTCCCTTTCTGCCTTCTCGCCACCACTGTAGTAGATGTGGTACTTGAATGGAGTGCCCGCAATAGGATCTCCTCACCTCTACCACCTCACCTCCTGTATGACAGCAACCACCACATTTACCTTCTGCAGCTCTCTAGCCAAGATACAGATCCGCATTTATATCTGGATTGTTCGTAGTATTTCATATTCGGTATGATGCCTTACTAGGGCTGTAATACCTAGTCTCGTGACGGAGCTGCCGTCCGTTTTCCACCGGGGTTGGCTACCCGATCTCCGCTAAGGTTAGTCGTATCCCGGTCGGCGATGTCACAAAATACCAAAATATTGGTCGCAGTGACGAAAACACCCAACACGGAAAAAAAATCCCGGTCGGCACGGGAGTTTCTGGACAGAGGTGGATGACCACAATAGGGTCTTGAATGACACGTGCCCAGCCATCTACCAACCGATAGAAAAGAGCCAATAAATTGTAGAGACGTTCTTGATTATTTTTTCAACTTATTTCGCCATCATAAATAGTTTCTTCAAGTCGAAAGAAAGTTTGATTATGGAATTTACTAACTAGGATACGTTATCCAAGTTTTGGACATAATAAAAAATCTATTTTTGGTGTGTGGAAAACATTCATTCTGTGTAAAGCTCGAATTGTACTACATAGCTTTCATAGCTATTAACCTTAGGCTTCTATTGGTTAAGCATGCTTTACTCAATTGAGATAATATGAATTGAAATGCCATACTATTAAAGTAATTGCATTTCCCAAAAGCTCGTGGATACGATTAATTTAACTGCTCACGATCTACAATGTGAAATTATGTTGCATACATACATATACCTACACATGTGTTGCTTGTTTTATCTGCTCGACATCAGGCGAAACGCTGTAATAGAATAGTTTTAGTGAATAGCTTTGTAACGACTAGCATGTTTGGGAAACTCTAAAACCAGTGCACAGTGGTCCAAGAGCAGCCAAAACTTAAAAAATCAAAGTGAACCAATCCGCAGAATCAAATTTTTTTATACTTTTTTAATCCTTTCGGGACATAAATCCAAAGTTTGAGTGTAATCCGTTGAGTTTTGATTTTTTTACAGTATTAAGAATGGACAAACATCGTGTTTTTTCGGGGATAATCACTGTATGCATTTCATAACTTGAGACCATCCTGTAGCTTAACAGGATGCACGTACATGAGTGATGTCTTCGGAAAATCTGTCCACATATGTCCAAGGAATATTTCTATTGATTCCAGGATCTTTTTAACAACTAGAGGTTTGTGTATTGTGTTAAATTGTTGTCTTATAAACATATTCCGGGTTAAATATGCCTCGAAACTATAGTTGCCCATGAGAGCCCGCTATCCAATAGGTTTCATTTGAAAGGGAAATTCATTAGCTTCAAAATGATGAAGGTTCGAGTTATCGAAAACTATCGATAAATTGATTTTCATCCAATTTATGAGAGCAAGAACATATTTTTAAACAAGTTATTCTGACTGCGTATCGGGTTCATGCGCTTCATTCGATCGTAGTAGCCAAGGAACACGTGCTTCACAAACGGCTGTTTCGAATATAAACAACATGGAGAACACAATATTTAACTGTAGCCGCTGATTCATTTTTCTTGTGCACACAATCGAGAATCCCAAATGGACAATGGTAAGTTTAAACAATCTTTTGAGTTACTCTTAGAAGTACCAACGTACGAACTCGAGTGGGTCTGCTAATTGATAGACCCAAGCCAGGTGGTTGCGGCAATTCCAATGATGGGAACACTGCTCGTTGTTGTTTTGAGCTCCGAAATAGGCGGTGGTTTAATATGCCCACAGCTTTACATAAGTTACTTATCCATGGTCACCAAATTACAAAGTAATCTATTCCTCCCGTGGAAAAGATGTTGGAAGAAGCCCAAGAATGGAGCAACAAACCCATCAAATCATGCCGTAACAATTTTGCACGGAAAGACAGTCCAGAAAACACATACCGAGACAATTTTCCAGCACCTTAAACCAACTAGAAAGCATCATCTTGAGCTTCCTGAAGAAGTGAAGCAATTATTTAAGCATGAGGCGAAAGAAGAGACTGACGTAGATTCAGAAGTCGAGTCATCTGAGTCAGAAACTGATGAATCACAATCTGGCTCAGAACCAGATGATTAATCTAAAAATTTTCAGAATAATAATTTTCCTTTGTTTCAATTGTTTTCCTTTGTTGTAAAAATTATTATTATACTGTAGAATAAAAAGACTAGTTTACCTTTTGAAGTTCGTTTAACGTGTAATGCTTGAAGTATAAAAACTTACTTGAATACACCCGTACAGGATTACATTTTTAATTTGATTAGAACCAGGAAAAAAGGGTCGCATGGCGGAGTTCGGTTTAGTTGAAATAAACTGAACAACGGGGTATGTCCAGGACTGGTCAGTAATTACCTAGACACATTATGTGGTAACAATTAACCTAACTTCATAATTCCGAATCATTTGAGTGGTCGTATGGTGAGTTTTGACCATTTTAGGGCAATTATAGGTATATTATGTAAATATTTTTGCACTATTTTGGTCATATCTCTAGAAAAAATAATACGATTTTAAATTACAAACAATAGAGTGTAAGAAGACTAAAATTCCGTTCGTTTGACGGTTGATGGAGCTAAATCGGTCAAGTGGTTACTGAAATATTGCGAAAAAAACATGAAAATAGACAAAAATAACAAATAATTCATCTATAAAAACCGGAAATATTGCATATATGAAGTCTACTTTAATACGAAAATAAGTTAAAGGGTGTTAGAAAACCGTATTTCTTCAATTCCAATCGTTTAAAAATGAGTTTGAGGTTTTGACCGTGATTTGCTCTAGAGTGGACCACTGTGCAGTGCTTTCCCGCAGCTCCAAGTGCCCCGAATGCGCTCTGCAACAAAATAGCACACCAAGGCAGACCGTGCATTGACTATAAAGTGACTATAACGATATAAATACTATATAGCTGTATGGTAATATTACCTTCAACGGAGCACGGACGGGAATAAGATGGATATGGCTTCGAGCGTCTGTCAGGCGTGCCAACTGTTGGTATTAGAAGAGGATCCAACCCAGCTTCATGCAATCACGGCCAAGACGACTAACTCGAGAACGATGATGATGATTACGGCGAGGATAGCGATGATAGTTACGGCTTTGACAGAAGAGCAAAGTAGTGGCGCTGTGGTTTGTTTCATTATTCTTCACTCCGAATAGTTGTGTACTCTCTCGCTGCGGGAGTTATGCCAGTCAGTGTATTTTACTTTTACGACAGAAACACACGAACCGGTTACAGGTCATAGGGTCACAAAGTTTGCAAGCTGTGAAGTCGACATATAGGTACCCATTTATTTTGTCAAGAGCGCAAGCAGAAGCTGTCCTGCTGTTCAGGCACGGGCGAATTGGTATCATACCGAATAGTTTTTGTATTTCAGATGTTTTCCCTTTTGTATGCGTGGGTTTTTTTTTTCGGGGAAACGACAAAGGTCTAGAGTGTTGTATGGGATTCACAATTTGTTGGTTGTGTTGAATAACAGAAATAACTTTACTTCCGGGTGTTTCTCATTATCAAGGTGTCATCAAACTAGCTTCATTCGAGGGTTTGTTGTTGGGTTTGTATTGGCATTAAACTCTTGTCCAATTTCTTTTCTAGAAAAAAACTTGAGCATGCTAAGGTGCGTAGGTTTTAACTTTGCGGCGCTTTAGGACTTTTGTCGTAAAAATATTTTTTTTCCAACGAGCATTTTCTCAA